>NW_004797732.1:412196-423615 GCF_000002075.1 Aplysia californica | reverse complement strand
GAGAGGGGGGGGGGAGAAGATAAAAGACATCTTTTCAACAAATTAGGTGAGTTGCTGAAGACACCATAGTTACTAATAAAGGCAAATCCACTTTGTGTTCTTCTACAACGTGCTCTTTGTGCTTGAAGCTTAGAAAGAAACGCTAATGTAACCGTTGAGGCCTCTTGGATAAGATGGAATGATAAGAGGAGTATAGAGTAGCCAACTGAAGTGAATATGAAAAAAAGCAAGTGGAATATGAAATAGCGTCAACCAGAAGAGGTTGTTACTTTGACGATATCAGTAGAGCGAAAAGGATCGTAGATAAAGGTTCTTTGGAAGTTATTCAATCTACTTGTGGGAGCGGTTTTTTTGAGCGAAGTGTCGAGTTGAGAAAGTCCTTTCGATGTATAATTATTTCTTTAATAACCCTTGAGTTTGAAACACGCACTTGAGAATAATTAACGCATCTCTTGGCTGTTTCGTGTGAAAGAAACGGATAAATCTAGTGTCGCATGATACATGAAAGGTAAGAATTTGAAGCATCTTGTTAAAATATTCGAGGAGAGGTTATATTTTTGTTATGATTTAGTTTAGTTCTCTTAACATACTTTTCCCTCGTCTACGATGTAGAGACTGCTAAGTGGACTTCTGTAAGATAGAGCTTAACATTACACCGAGAATAACTTGTCCTTACAAGTCAGGTTAACCGAAGGAAATGATTTCCTTTACCTGACACTTCATGCTGGAGTCTTGTGCACAGGTAACAATGCGAATGTGCTAAAAGACCTAGCAGAACAATATTTCTCAAGAAATAGATAGATAGATAGATAGATAGATAGATAGATAGATAGATAGATAGATAGATAGATAGATAGATAGATAGATAGATAGATTGATAGATAGATAGATAGATAGATAGCCGATCTAACTCGTTGTGATAATATAACCCGATTTTAACAAAACTTTTCATTGCCCTCCAAAATGTCATATCAACCTAAACGAAATGATTCTTATTCTCTTAGTTTTACTGTCTCGGACGCTTAGCAGTGTTATCACGTCATCGCCCGCCTTCCATCGTCTTCAATTTTGTGGCCGAACGGCTTTAAGGCTAAGAATATTAAACCCATTGATTTTTTATTCGCGTCCTCGCTGCTCTCAGCCCCAGAACGACTGTGGGGTTAATCCGATGAAGAGACACTTCGTGCGAACTGGTCAGGCTGGCGGAGACCAGCTTACGCCGTGAGGGGTGTACGTTTTCAGAGGGTGCTACGCTGGGCCGGGCATCGTGGGATCTCTTTCGGGGCTTGGCACCAGTTGGGCGGTGGGTTGGAGGGGGTGAGTGGGTGTGTTGGGGGGAGGGAGGGATGGATTAACAGGGATTTGGTGATTTGTTTGTCAATGGAGATGCTGGGCGTGGGTTGTCTGTTAGGGTTCAATCGAAGTCTGGTTTGGGAGGGGGGGGGGGGGGGGGTTGGGGATGAATGGAGAGCAGTGGTTTAAGAAAAACCAAAAACGATTACAGTAACGATGTTTTGATTAGGGAGTTACGTCGGGTTTTGTTTTAAATTTGCAATTTTGATTTTAATTGAATGTGTTTTACGTCCCCATCGACAAAATTTAGATTATTTAGGATAGGGCTGCTACTCCCACCCTGCCAGCCGCTGTCAACTAAGAGGAGGGATACAGCTCAGCAGACAAGCAGAAATAATAATATGTAGGCCTACTTGAAAAAAAGCAACAACAAAAAAACACAAACCTATTCAGGAATTGAACGAGCGTCTTCTGAATGCAGCGCTGGGAAGCTTAACTACTACACCGCAGAGAAGCTGGTTTTAGATGTGTGATTAAATTGGCTCCTCAATGGATTATCATTTCTGTTTCAATTTTCATACACGGTGCACTAAACACGAAAGAGTCAAGACACACTTTCAAAACATACGTGGTATTAGAAATATTGCTTTGTAATAAGATGGTTTAAGATTACACGTAATGTGCTTACAATGTCATTTTCGTGTTTATAGTAAAAATAAGCAACACGTAAAAAAACCCCAAAGTATAATTATTAACTTTGATAACATGTAAACTAGCCCAAGAGGACTTTTCACTTGAGCCCAAAACTGACAGAACAATCTAAAATCCATTAAAGCTAAATAAAACGCTGTAGGATAAAGCAATTTTGCACTAATGTGTTAGCGCATGGTGTACACGTATCTACTCAATAAATCCCTTCTCTATCTTTGCCTTTTTAAATCAAATCTATTCTACAGTGTTCCCTCTGCTTTTGTGCCCCCAACAAACAAAAAAACAAACAAACAAACAAACAAACAAGCAAACAAACAAATGAACAAACAAATAAACAAACAAAATAAAAACAAGCAAACAAACAAACAAAAAATAACAAAATAAAAATTCAAATCTTTCTACACTTTGGAACTTACAGTTCTTGAAAATGCTTGCTTCAAGTCACGACTATATTTTCCTTCATCCTCCACCCCCAAAGTACTCATTACAAGCCCTTATGACATCACTCTTTCTGATTTATTTAAGAAATACTTTTTACACTTTTTCTTCAAGGTTAGTCTATATCAGTACAAATTTTCACAAATTTTATAAAAGAAGATCACACTATGTCTTGAATTTTGGTGGGATTACTCACATGTGTGTGTGTTTTTTTAATTCGTCGATATTTTAGGCAAAACCTAGACCTGGTGTTTCCTTTCCCAACCGAGAGTTATACATTTAAAGTATTTCTTTCCATTTTTCTCAAGCAAAGACAACTCCAAATCATAATCATATTTCAATATTACTCCCTAAAAATGTGCTCCCTTCGGTAAAAGAAAAAAAGAGACCCACTTTTTCCACCCAGTTCCTGTTCCATTGAGGACATAAAGTACCGCCTTCAACTCTCAGCCGAAGCCATTCTTCATTACTGTTTTCATTTGTTAATTAACATTCTAATGTTCTAATCTTAAACATTTTGAAACTAATCATTAATAGAAGCATATGAAACACGTTGTGTCCCTGTAAGTATTTATGTTGAGAAACACATTTCATTTTCAATATTATTTTGACTGGCTTGAGGTTCCCAGAAACACTTAATAAAAATCAGGTAACGAGGCTTGCTATAACACACTATTTTTTCCGTTATTCTTTTCAGGTTTGGTTCCAGAACCGACGAGCCAAATGGAGGAAGCGAGAGAAAGCTTTGGGACGCGAGAGCCCCACCTTTATTGGAGGTGAGCCGAGCCCAACTCTCAGCGACATGGTCAGTATGGGCAGACCCTTCGGCCTTCAGCCTCACTTGGACTCTTTCTGGGGGAGCCGGTTCCCTAACCTGACGGGCGTGCACCCCATGATGGCGCTCACACACCCCGGCCTCACCGCCGCCCAAGCTGCCGTGGCGTACAACACAGGACGCTCGCCGTTCGGAGGTCTCATCCCAGGCTACGTTCTCGCAACGTCCAACGGGCTGAGCAACGGGCTGCCGAGCCCGGGAACAATGGCGGCTGTTATGCCCCCTTTCGGTAACCTACCTCCGGGTATGTCCCCGAGACTTCCTACGTCACACCCACCTCCACATCACATGTTTGACTCCGCGGAGCTCCACAGTGGCGCCAGTCACAGGTCCAGCAACTCACCCCCAAGCGTCAGTTCCTCCAGCGTAGAGTCGCTCAGAATGAAGGCCAAAGAACACTCCGCCGAGACCGCTGCGGCAGCGGTAAATCTGGCGTCTCTCAAATTCCAAGAGCATAATGGTGTGGCTGTCAGCATTGCGACATAGACCAATTATTGCATTCTTTCCTTTAACCCTTATGAGCTTAAAGTAACATACTGTGTTCTGGTACATTAGCTTTGGTTATGCTTGTTGCACGTTCTATATTTCTTTCTGTTTTAAAGCTGGGACAGTGACAAGTTTGGCCTGTCTCAAGTTTTAACAATACGATGCCAGTCAGTTAGGTATCATAGATAAACCTTGAGGCCATATTCATAATCTATTGCGTTCAATATTTTGGTTAAGCTCCAAGATGTACAGCAAACTGTCGGTATTTTGACACTAATAATCTTTTGACAAAAAAAGCCCTCCTGCTTTTTTTACATTAAGAAGACAGGTATCCCTCTCTTTTAAAATGAGGACTAGATTAGAGTCCTTCAAGATTATAAAAATTGTTGACATTGTCAATAGACAAAAGAGTTTGTGGATTGTGGATATGGCTCCAGTGTTTCGTGCTTAGAAACATTGACATCACATTATGCTATGCTGCGCTGACGCTCATGCTATGTCTGTTTGTACTGTGCTGGTTATGGAACTCCTAACCTTTAACAATAACGGCTCATCTATAGTTTTACCAAGTCTCAAATACAGCGGGGCATTGTAGGCATGGCGAGATATACTATTGACACTGAGGTACAACTGAAACTGTCCACGACGGTAACAAATTGTCGTGGAGCAACATGGCTATCTTACTTAGTTGGACTTCTTGGACTGTGTCACTATGATATAAAAACATAAGGTAACCATGTGTGTTTCATTCTAGTCTCATTTTTTAAGTTTCTTTTATCGTCCCGAAGGCCACCTTCCCCTGACCAATCAATAAGACAGCGCAGTGGACGTTTAGTTTTAGCAAGTGTTTTACGGCACTTGAAACAGAAAAAGGTCATATATAAGTGCCGAGGATTAGAGGTGTTACAAGAGAGTAACAAACACAAAAAAGGAGGTGGAAAGATAAGGACGATAGATGTCTGAGAGGGAAGAAGAAGCAGACCACCCATAGACAGTAGACGACTGGGCGACAACATTATTAATTTGGTTCAGAACATAGGTAGTCTGCAGAGTTAATTTTAAAAGCAATACTACTCTCGAGCTTTCAATGGTGATAACTAATCCCGATTCACTGGCTCTGAAAGCAATAATACTTTGTCTTTGTTTCAAAGGAAGGGTCAAACTCGATCTAGAGTCTCAGTAACACCAGCCATTACATTTTCTCTTTAGGTGTAATGGAGTTTAAGGTTTCGAAGAAACCAAAATAAGAAAGAGGGTCATACGCTTGAATAAGCAGAAATACATTCCCAAACGTAAGGGTAGGCAGTGTTCGATATAGGTATTTTTTTCTATTTCGTCTTTCTGTTTATAAAGATTTTAAGGCTAAGACAAAAAGAATGATATGAATATATAATATCATGAACGTGTTGGAGACAGGTTGTTGACCTCAGATGTGAGCGAGGTGACCACCGTCGATTGACCTTGCCAGAGGGAGTCGCTTTGCTCTGTTTTGACAAAATATAAGCATATCCGAATGAAGTGCAATGATTAGTCATCAACTTTGCTCAAGGAGCATAATTGTGCTTCTAATGTTCCGTTCTTCCTTTTAATATCCTCCAAAGAAGTTTTAAAAAATACCCCCCCCCCTCACAACAAACAAACAAACAAACAAACAAAAAAACAAAAAAAACAAAAACAAACAAACAAACAAACAATCCAAACAAACAAACAAAAAAACTTGAAACACTAAAATAAGAAATATAGAAGGAAGGTCTCTTCTCATATCAGTAGTTTGTTGGTAATTTTGATAGGACAGTTGATATTGTGTTATTGTATTGATTTGTGATAATTAGTTGGTACTACGTCCGTATTCAAGGAGCGGAAAAGTTGTGTACGTTTTAAGTGATTTAATTCTATGGTTTGTGTGTTATAAAAGTTGCTTGGTTAAGATGGGTGAATTTTGTTTTCTTTGGTGCCAAATTGATACTTTTCCACATATCTAGTGATGAGTATGTTTTTCGCCACATCTAAAGGTTAAGATCGTATTACGAATTGCCTGATTTGTAAAAAAATATCTTAGAAATCATTTGTTAGCAGAAGCGACAACGCTCTTCAAAAGACACTTGGTTATGGCGACGATGACAATGGCGACGACAATTTCTGCTCATCATCATCATCATCATCATCATCATCATCATCATCATCATCATCATCATCTTCATGTGTGGGTATTCATCATTGTCTCTATGGTGGCTAGAACTATGTTTTGATTGTGAAATACAGTACAGTAGTGACATTGATGTTTTCAAAATTAAAAGAAAGTATCGTTACACACTTCTGCTTTCTCATTTTTTTGTCGTGAAAATATGGTCGCTTTTAAGGACAAGCGGGCTAACCCAGAATTAGAAGGCTTCCAGAAATCTTGACCTACACCAAAAGTGGGCATTGCCCTACCTATAGGAGAACTTTGGTTTCTTTGGTGTGTATATTTGTTAGGTTATAGAGAAAACTCTCTTGGTCTTTTAAAGAAACTGAGCAAGAGAAAAAAACTAACTTCGATTTTTCTCAAAATAGCATTTTTCGGGATAGCCCACTTGCGCTTAAAAGCGGGCATATATTTTTATTGATACATAAAAGATCGTTTCAACTTTGCTACCTTAGAACGACAGAGTTCCGTTTGACATTTATGAACGTTTTGAGTTACTAAGACCATGAGGTCAGAAAGCACAAGCTCTGCATTGACATGCTCTATCAAAATCGCAAGAATGTTCGGAGTCGTTATCAAAATATTAAAAGTAATAAAAGAATTTTCTTCGAAAAAACTTTACATATTGCGAAACTAAAAAATTTGTCATCAAATTTCTCAAAACTAGATCTAGGTACTGAGCAGATAGAAGGTTGTAATTCTGAGGTAGTGATGTGTCCTCTATAGTGCCTCCTATGCTGTCAACTGATGGTGATTTAACTCTGAAAGGACGTAGCGGACACGCCTGCACATCGTAATAGCGAGCTAGCGTAATACCAATGATAGTACATAACAAGAGAGTTCACTCCTCTCTTTGAGCAAATTAAAAAAACGTCCTCAAAATCCGGCAGCACCCTCTTCGGAAAAGCGCACCCTTTGCTAACAGAGTTACCCGACTTGTGAGAAAAAAATCAAAGTGAAACTAACAAATTTTTCAATAAATTAGAAATCAAATTTCGAGATAACGCTTTTTTGAAATGGTTACGCTGACAAAATAAAAACTCTTCCGGTGGAAGAGGCGACTGTTTTCTTCGTTAAATTTGACTTTAGAATGAGAGGCGAGAGGTCATTTAGATAAAATTTAAAAAACCCGCTAAAACTCCACACTGAACGAACCCGAACAGCTGATGAACAGCAGTCGATCTGCGCACGCAACGGGGTGCTATTCCTGTTCTTCTTCTGGAGAAACGAAAGAGAGCTTCAAAGACTGCAGCGCCATCTGAATCAATGAGCGGACTTTCGCGGACACTTCTTTTGGCTGAGTGAACTATCTTGTTATATGCTATTGGTAATACTTAACACCGAAACAGCAAGCATTTCGGACATTGAAATAGCGACTTTTAAAAATGTCATTAAAAAACAACTATATTTCTTTGTTACAGGTAAAAGTAGTTGGTATCGCTCAGTATCGACGAGTATTTTCATTGACGTATCGAGCATCGGCCAGACTCTTAGACAGAATTCTTTTTCATCTAGGACTAGGTAAAATAAATTCGGATTACCTTCAGACAAAAGGCAATGTTGCGGCAAATTTCGAACCCATCAAGCACAAAACTGAAAGATGAATTATATTATGTTTCTCAGTATTCATGCTAAATCTGCCTTGTTAGGTTTCATATATAGAACACAGAAAGGAAACATGTTTATGAATAATATAGTTGTGTTTCTTTTAAAAGTGCAGAAAAGCAGTGGGTCTTCAAGAGTTGCCGAATTACAAGAATGCGCATTCACAGCTACATTAAGTTAAGGGTATCTTAGTCTCTTAGTCGAGCGACAAGATGTTGCGGTGGTATGCAGTCGAAACATTGTTGATTCCCTGCTCTGAGGGTTGGAATTTGAATACGCCAGAAAGATATTTTCAATTCGATATCAAATTCAACAACAACAACAGCAACAGCAACAGCAACAACAACAACAACAACAACAACAACAACAACAACAACAACACCAATAACAACAGTGGACTGCTTTGTTTCATGCCGGAAAACGGTGTTATGAACGCCGGATCAAATTTCCAGAGGCTGTTTGGAATGAGTTGTAGTATACGGGGTGCCCCTAGGAGGATCGGCAAACTGATCGCCAACCGATCGCCCGACTCATCACCTAAAAACAAATGCGGTTTTTTTGTGTGCGACGAGTCGGGCGACCGGTCTGTGCCATGATAGCCGCTTTGCGCCCTTAACATGGCTAGCCGAACCGAACCGATCGTGCCAATAGCAAATGGCCAATGTGCACCTCGTACAAGGCGGCTCTCAATCCTCCCGGCTCGACCCAATAAGAGAAAAACGGTGGATTCGGTGGTCCTATCTTTAAATGATCGCATAACGTTTACAGGAGTGGTAAACCTAAACCATTGGAACCAAAGACAAAATAAGACAAACGCACAAAATGCAATGTACGCTATCCCAACTGTTTCACTTTGAACCCCCCTCCCCCCCCCAAAAAAAAAAATAATTAAAAAATGAAAACGATTAAAAAAAAATTCCTTTTAGTAAATTATGTACAAAAGTTTTCAAAATGATTTTAAAAAAAAATGAATATAGTTAAATCAAACCGGAGAAACACCAGTGTCTACACACGTTATATAGTCTATTTAAGTGCATCACTACGTGTATATAATGCCCCTACTTGTCAAGACCAACAGCTCCAGTTCATGGGGTTGGGGGTTGGGGGGTGGGGGGGGGGGGGGGTTGAGATGGAGAATCGAACCTAAAAAAATCAATCTTGTGAATAAATCAAATTCGTTTTCAAGGGAATCGAACTCAGAGCTCCTGCCCCCGAGGCGAACAGCCTGCTCCTGACACAACCGACCGAGTTCTTTTTTAAAAGTGTATCTCCCTATCATTTTCTGAACTCCCTAAAAGACCCCCTTCTCCTCAGTCGGAGAGATCAAACTTTGATTCAAAGTTGGCATTGACCAAAGAAATAGCATTAAGAACAACCCTCTTTTGCTTTTTGAGTGGCAATTACAGCATAGAGAAAACAGGGGCGTAAGTCTTTACCTTCTGTTCCTGTGGCTCTGCTCTGACTGAATTTCTGTTGTGGTCCTACCCCTTGCGAAAAAAGAAACCGCTTCAGGGCAGGCTGTTCAATTGCCTAAAGCCTGGAGAGACAATTTTTTTAGAAGAGAGTAATAAGACAGTGTTTTATTTCTTATTCAAATTGCATCTGGGTTATGTAACATTTCTGATTTTTAAAAAAATTCAACATTTAGAATATGAATTGCAACAAAATATTTTATTGAGCACATGCACCGAAACTGCAATTTTGAAAAAGAAATCAACAACATTTTTGGCTAAGTGCATCTGGACTGGTGGCCCAGGGAATACACCAAAGGGCTCCATGTCACAGGGAAATGACCATGAAGGCTACCTCACTCAAGGCATAATTTATGTACGTTGGGTAAAAGCAAAGTTAAATTCGCCCTCCCCCCTCAACCCTCTCTCAAACACTCAAGTGTGTGCGTGTGTGTGTGTGTGTGTGTGTGTGTGTGTGTGTGTGTGTGTGTGTGTGTGGGTGTGTGTGTGTGTGTGTGTGGGTGTGTGTGTGTGTGTCAGAAAAAGAGCGGGAGAGCGAGAGAGAGCGAGAGAGAGCGAGAGAGAGCGCGAGAGAGAGTGAGAGAGAAGGAAAGAGGGAGAGAGAGGAAGAAAGAAAGAAAGAGAGAGAGAGAGAGAGAGAGAGAGAGAGAGAGAGAGAGAGAGAGAGAGAGAGAGAGAGAGTGAAAAAACGGGGAATGGGTAGATGAGTAAGTGATTGTATGTCAAAAGAAAGCACAAGTCAACCCCCTCCCCCCAAAAAAAGTTCCCGTGCCATAACCATTCCAGGCCAGACACAGAAACAAAGTACAACACACTTTAAACCAAGAAAAAAATATCTGAAATATACAGAACAACTAATAAACAAATTAACTAACCGTTTTATCCAGACTACTTCTGTCTTCAATTTTTAGGAACAGTTAATACACAGGACTATTAGAACGTTGATGACGGGTCGCTACCTTAGAATTACAAAGTTCTATCTCTGACATTTTGGGCCATTTTGAGTTACTAAGACTATGAGATCTGAAACCAAATGTATTATCTGCTCCATCGAAATTGTTAGATTATTCCATGTTACTATCAAGATATTTTAAAAGTTGCATTAAAAAAGAGCTTGACAGTACTTGACACATTGTGAAAGTCAGTTTTTTAACGCCAAATTTCTCAAAACTAAGTACTGAGCAGTTATAGAATTTAGTAATTCTAAGGCAGCGATGTGGTTAGATCGCATGGGGACAGTTTCACACCTTCTCTTTTAAAAAGAGGTTGAAAAAAGGGGAGGGTCTGATTTATCCAATATGCAGGAGAATTCATTCTTTTTTTGTTGCCCAAAATAATGAACTAAACAAGTCACACCGAAAACTTGAATTCAGAGAACAAGTTTTTAGGTTTTTGGTGCATAGGAAGGACGAAGGAGAGGCCAATAGAAGAAGAGATAGGAGGATAACTAACATCTAGATATCTGAGAATGAACAGCTATGGAGCTGCAGGACACACTGAAGAATGCAGGGAGCCGAGAGGAGTGGAGGAGATTTGTTGTCACCTGTCAGAGGCGTCCCAAAGGATGATACATCTACGGGAGCAGAAGAAGCCTATTTTCGGCTGTGATTGATTGACTGATTGATTGATTGTAGGTGTTTAACACCCTAACTGGCACCATTTAAATCATTTTGGAGGTGGGCTGCTTCGACTAAGACTGTCCAAGCCAATCTGGGCTGAAACGGACACAACGTAGCAGATATAGACAGAGATACTCGATGGAATTTCTCCCGAAACGGGAATCGTATCTTGTGCTGCAACGGCGAAACTTCTAACCACTACACTACAGACGTCGGCTAGGGAGAGTATGTAAAACAAGATTATTAACCACAATATGTCAAAGCTTGCTGATACGAAGTGCCCATTGGAGGATTGGATCTCTAATACAAACCGTTCGCCAACCGATCGCCCAACTCGTCGTCTGAAAACAAGCTCGTTTGTTTTTGAGGCGACGAGTCGGGCGATCGGTTTGTGCCACGATAACCGCTTTGCACCCTCAATCTGGCTTGCAAACTGAACCGAACCGATCGTGATAATGGATACTTTGTATAAGGTACAGTGCCTTAGTATGAAGTTTTCACAATTCAGCAAGTGCAAACTTTATAATGGTCCAGTTTTGAACCATGGGAACTCTTCAGTACTACTTATTTTTTACACTGTTGTTTTTGTTCACTGAGGCCATCTTAAAACTAATTTGTTGTATGAAACAAGCAATTCTAGATGATAGGAAACTCAAATATGAAAGAGGTAATAGTTTACTTTTATAAGTCACATATCGTCCACTGTGACAACTCTCACACACACACACACACACACACACACACACACACACACACACACACACACACACACACA
>NW_004797732.1:409774-411713 GCF_000002075.1 Aplysia californica | reverse complement strand
AGATAGATAGAGAGAGAAAGAAAAAAAGAGAGAGACAAAGAGAGGCAGAGAGATAGATAGATAGATAGATAGATAGATAGATAGATAGATAGATAGATAGATAGATAGATAGAGAGAGAGAGAGAGAGAGAGAGAGACGGGGGAAAGAGGAAAGATGAACAGTTTGGGAGTGGGGGGCAAAATGATGTTGAAAAAAGTACATTTTTTGTATTACATTGTCTCAGCCAGGGAAATAATCGGGCTCTAGAATCGCAGTTTCTCTGATCTTTGAGCATAGAGGAAGAGGCATTTTATTGTACATAAACCACGCGTGCTCTTAACCAAGAAATAAGTTACAAGATTAAAGAACAGAAAATAGCAGAAAGAAAGAAAGCGAATAGGTTCGGAGAAGGAACCTATTCTTCTGGAAAATACGAATAAAACCCCAGCTGACGCCTAAACCGAACAAACTGTATCAGCCATCATTGACCGGTGCTTTCCCCGCAGCGAATTACTCCCCTTTTCTCCGGCAATAAAGCCAGAACACATTCCAAATCATTTTTCTATGGGGGCGAAATTGGACGGAATTGCATCGAATTCCCCCAAAAAGGGGGGAAAGCAAAGCCAATCTCAGGCTAAGGATGTAAAATAAAGTCGAGAGGGCTGGCAGAGAGCTCGCAGGATCGATACAAATAGCCGTGTTTGTCCAGAAGCGGGGTTTGGGACGAGCGACTTCCGCCGGCTGTGATCGCTGGGGGAATCAAGATGGCCGCGTAAGGGGGACCACCCCGTGTCATTGGCTCGTTAGCTCAATTGAGCCAATGTAATTCGCTCATTCCACAATATTTATACAGAGATTTGCAAATTTGAGGCGAATAATGACGGCGAGCGTCAAGCGAGATAACTAGAGATTCCCCGAGTACTCGCTATTATGAAGGATAAATGGCTTGCTAAATGTATTTCGTGGCTTGCTACACGCGGTGCGTAATTTAGTTAACTTCTTGAAGCAATCCCGCTCTCCCCGGGCCGCCTTTTTGTGGACAACATGCCACCAGCTCGGGCTATTAACCCCCTGGCCTCCCCCGCCCCCACCTTCACCTTTTACCGTATAACCCTCCCTCCCCAAGGGACCCTATAATCCCCACCCCCTCCCCTTTTTAGCGTATAAACCTCCACATCCCTCCTAACCGACCCCATAACCCCCCCTTTCCCTTCTTTTAGCCCCCCCCCCCCCAAACCACTATAGCCTCCACACCCTCATTTTTTTTGCCTATACCCCCTCCCATGTTTGTAGCCTACAACCCCCACACCCCTATAACCCCCACCCTCCCATGCTTTTAGACTACAACCCCCACACCCCTATAACCCCCACCCTCCCATGCTTTTAGACTACAACCCCCACACCCCTATAACCCCCACCTCCCCCCTTATTTCCAACCTCGTTTCTGTTTTCTGTCTCAGGTTGGTTCTCGGCGTCCCCCACAGGTTGTCAACGATGTCTGGTTCTGTCTTTCAAGGACCGACATATTGTTCTTTGTTTTAAGATGAATGGATGTAGGACATTCGATTGCTTAAGCCGTCAACACTCTCATAGATATTGGTTTACAATGTACTTTAATTTCCGACAATAGAACTGCTAATAAAAGCAGGGGAATTTAAATGTCAGCACCTAAAGTTATTTCTGTTTTTAGATGAATTAGATATTATAATTAGAGTTTTAGTCATCTCACCATGTTCGTGTGTTGATATTGTATTTGTACAGCACCCAATTACGAACAAACAAGCATAAGAAACCGTTTCAATGATAATGGTAAAAATAATAAGATGATGATGATGATTGTGATGATGATGATGACAATGATAATAATCATGATACTACTACTACTACTACTACTACTACTACTACTACTACTACTACTACTACTACTACTACTACTACTACTACTACTACTACTACTAC
>NW_004797732.1:408099-409008 GCF_000002075.1 Aplysia californica | reverse complement strand
CTGATGATGATGATGATGATGATGATGATGATGATGATGATGATGATGATGATGATGATGATGATGATGATGATGATGATGATGCATGATGATGCATGATGATGATGATGATAATGATGAAGATCAAGATGATAACAATAATGAAATTGATGATAACATTAAAGATAATGGTAATATTATAAATAATCACAATATAATAATCTTGTCTTAATATACGACTAATCGTACAGCTTAATCGTCAGTTTTGAGAGGCTTTGTCACACAGGTTACAACGACATATTAGAGAACCAAACCCCAGACCCGGTACAAAAGTTTAAAAAGTATTCCCCCACCTCTCCACAAAAAAACAACAAAACAAGAACAACACCCCCTCCCCCCGCAAAAAAAAAAATCCCAGCAACAAAAAACCCACAACCACCACTACCAACAACAACAACAACAACAACAACAAAATCAAACAATAAAATCAAACAAAAAAATCAACAAACATACAAACAAGCAGCAACAAAAACATCACAATGCAATAAACACACAAGTTAGAAAAACGGAAAAAAACTAATAGAAAGCCAAACAAAATATCAAAGAAACCCATTGCGCTTCACTGACTATATTAGGTTCTTCCAACTTCCCAAAATTCTAATATCAATAATAATAACCGGTTTGAGAAAGAATTGCCTCCCGCTATTTGTCGCCAGTTCCGGCTGCATGGGTTCTCTGACAAGCGACTATGTCGACAAAACTCAACTGATCAAACTTGACACAGCTCAGCTCAACTGAAACTCGATTTGACTGTCTCTTTATTAAGTCAGTCGGGCATTAGAACATAGTTGAATGACATTTTCTTTTCGCATTCCTTTCTCCTCTTTTCTCATCACCATCCCTCCCTCCATCCTCTCCCTCTCTCTCTCT
>NW_004797732.1:405641-407187 GCF_000002075.1 Aplysia californica | reverse complement strand
AAAGCAACAACAACAAAACAACAACAAAAACCCACAAAACACAAAGCAAAAGAACAACAACAGGAAGGAGTGATCACACCACACCCGGACTGCTAACATAGAAAACGAAACAATTATTTGCTTGTTCTGTATTTTTTAAATCATAGTGTTATTTTAAAATTGTCTTTATAGGCATATAAAACCGCACTGCCACACACTGACAAACATGGAACGCATATTCCTTCAGCTTTACCTGGGAGTCTCTTGTTTCAAGCTGCTAGACGTCATTTATTATGATTGCCTTTTATATCTCGGATGCAGGTGGTTGGAGGGCGCTACTGGTAGGTACTACTTCTTTACATTCCCCTCTGTTGGTTCCATCTGTCTGTCTTACTTTTCCCCAGAACTAAATGGCCATTTTATTGTGTCAATGTGCTCCTCTTTACTCACACAAACCAACACATTTCTGGAGTTGGAACTCTAATCCAAATATTTAGCTACATTATATCCAGTTTCTCATGATTCTTGTTTTATATTTCCCCTGTTTCGCTGTAACAACTGATACAAATCTGTTTTTATCATTCGGTTGTATTTGTTCCCCATAACATGTCTTTGGGCTTCGAAATGAAATAAAACTAAAACCAATCCAGATCCAGAGACTGGATTAAGATTTCAATAAACTATAGTTCAATCTTTAAAAGTTTCTATGCTTATATATTAAT
This sequence comes from Aplysia californica, assembly GCF_000002075.1. Lineage (NCBI taxonomy): Eukaryota > Metazoa > Mollusca > Gastropoda > Aplysiida > Aplysiidae > Aplysia > Aplysia californica. The sequence continues at coordinate 406,486 of NW_004797732.1, read as the reverse complement.
CAGTCCCATGCAACTCACCCCCTCCCCCTCAACAACCCCTCCCTCTTTCTGGGTCGCCACACACGTAAACCCACGCACGTAGTTCTAAATTTCGTATAGTAATTCTCATTTTCGTCGCTCGTACCCAAAACAGGTACCAAGCACACGGCTGCGAATCATTTCGGAGCCAGTATGTCGTCCTATCTTTTTTTCCCCTCTCTCCACTCTCACTTCTTTGTTAGCCACCCCTTATTCGAGTCCTGCTTCATTCCAACCACCCCGCCCCCCCTCTCACTATGTTGTTCCCCTTTCTTTACTAGCTTGTATAGCCTTAGAACTCAATTTCCCGTAAATTAATAAATGATCGTGTCGCACCCCCGTATCACTAAGGACGACTTTTCAAATACCCATTTGATTAACCCAGCGCCGAAGGCGACACAGATTAAAAATGTTCCCCATTTTTCGTCCCGGGGCCTTTATCCCTTTTCCCATGATTAAATTTTGAACGCGTTAATAATGCGTTGTATAGCGGGTGTATTGGGGTTTAATTAAAACAAAGGCTCTTACCTCTCCCTTGGCCCGGGGGCTGTGACCAAGGAAAAGGGTCTTAACTGAAGTTGGGGTATTTTCAGAATAGGATCCCAGAAAGAAAGGCTTAGTTCCGACATATCTGCCGATGGTTCGGGTGAGTTGAAGATCGAAAATGACGAGCTCACACAGACATACATCAGCAGGAATGTGGAAAGTCAAGGGACTGCTACAGTAATCTGGCGTCTACTCAAATTAAAACAAACTAAAAAATCAAAAGCTGGATAGATAGATAGATAGATAGATAGATAGATAGATAGATAGATAGATAGATAGAT
>NW_004797732.1:397197-405311 GCF_000002075.1 Aplysia californica | reverse complement strand
AAGAGGGGAGGAGAGTGAAGGAGGGAGGGGGGAGTGAGGGAAGGAATTAAGAGATGAGAGGGAAGGAGAGGTTGAAGGAAGGAGGGAAGCTGTGAGGGGTGGAAGGAGGGGAGGAGGGTGAGAGGGAAGGAGGGAAGGGGTGAGGGAGGGAGGGAGAGGTTGAAGAAAGGAGGGAAGGAGTGAGAGAGGGAGGGAGGGTGTGAGGGAAGGTGAAAAGGAGGGAGGAGGTAAGATGAGGAGAAAGGCAGAGAGGAATGAGGGAGTGAAAGAAGGAATGAGGGAGGGTTTAAGGGAAAGAGTGAGGGAGGGAAGGAGAGACAGAGGGAAGGGGAAAGAGAGAGAGAGAGAGAGAGAAAGAGAGAGAGAGAGAGAGAGAGAGAGAGAAAGAGAGAGAGAGATAGATAGATAGATAGATATTGAGAGAGAGAGAGAGAGAGAGAGAGAGAGAGAGAGAGAGAGAGAGAAGGGAGGTGTCTTGGACCTTATGGGTATAAGAAACCAAAGGAAGGATGCTTCTGTATGTTATAGTTGCACCTGACTATCTGCTGACTGGTTTCAACCAAATTAGGTCGGATGATATATATAATATACAATCAGAATTGTCCTAGACGGCCATCTATTTTTGAGAGCAAAGGTGGTTACTTTGGGCAAGTCGACGTCTTGTTCAGTGTCATTATATTATAATACCTTTAACAAAGACGATCATCTAACAGTATCTGATTCTAAACTAAAAACGCAATTGGGACTGGGGAGTGGCTGTTTGTACAAGTGACTATCTTAAATCTTAGACAGGTGGCCGTTAGGGCAGATTCGACTGTATTTTGATACTAATACTACAATGTTAGACCAACAGGGGGCACAGCTCCCCCACAGGTGGGATACCACTCATAACCCACAACTTTTCTAGCGGAAGGATGGGGTCTATGCTCTGTGCCTATGCCATCTTCTGTAAGGTTGTCAGTCGTACAGGTCACCAGACGAAGGTTAGATCTTAACTATAACGAGTATTTAAGCTCGCAATGGTCTTAACTCGTACAGACCGTAAGCCTATTCCCTATTTTGTTTGCAGCACATTTACTTTAAAATATAATGTTAACTTTACCATTTTCAGTATAAAAAAGATAAGTTTCAGGCTACAGACAGGCATGATACCAACCAAATTTTAAGAACAAGAATGAAGATTTGGTATAATACAGTTGTAGAAGGCACGTATATATTTCTGAATAAGGAGGAAAACAAGAAAAACCAAAGAAACAAAAACAAACACACAAATGAATAAATAAACAAACTAACCAACAAACAACCAAATAACCCAGATTCTAGCTAGTAGACGTGTTGACTTCTGTAAAGTATAAGTGAAATAATCTAAACAAAACCACTGCAGCTAACAATATGGGACCTATCGTCGAAATCATTTAATCTATGTGCCAGAGACATTTAAAAAAATCACTTTTGAGCTTGCTAAGCTTGTCTTGGCAAATAAAAAATATTACGTACCACCACCACCACCACCACCACCAACAACAACAACACCAATAGGTAGAACAAAGAAAATTCACATGACACCACACAGTGCTTGATATGCGCAGACCTCCCCCCCCCCCCCAACCCAAATAAAACCAACCAAACAACCAAACAAAAAAACAACAACAGCCAAACAACAACAGCTCTCTTAATAAGCAATAAAAGACATTATTTCTTAGCAACTTTCAGAGTAATCAAATGAAACAGACTGCTCAGCTAATTCCCTTCAGAATCGTCATTAATTTCTCGATCATCGGCAGAATGTCAAAGTGGCTGGCCACATCGCCTCATCCTCCATGACACCAGCTCGGCACTGTGGTTCCTTTGTCGCGGGGACTGGATGAGAGCAGTGGCCAGATAGGCTCCCGGCGGCTCGCCTGGAAGAGACAGGCTGTTTAGGTTACTCACAACTAATGATTGTATTTTTTAATTACCTCACACGTCTCCTTATAAGAGACCGTTGGCCAATGGTTTACTCTTATAATAATCTTTGCAGAAATACAGTCTGTTCTGCAAATATTGGTTAGCCGTGCGCTCACACACACACACACACACACACACACACACACACACACACACACACACACACACACACACACACACACACACATACACACACACACACAAACACAAGCACACACACATATACACAAACACGCGCATACACTTACATTCACACAAACACACGCACACACATACACACACAAGCACACGCACACACATACATAAACACACACGGACATACACACACAGGCACACATACAAACACGCACGCACACACACACACACACACACACACACACACACACACACACATACACAAACATTGCAGCCTTTATTCCGTATGGCATAACCACAGACATTTTGACTTCTGGGTTCCTAGAAAGAAGTAGAGAGGTACTTGGAGAGAAACATTAACGAACATCGATATTTTAGTTTAAACAAAGTCAGCCGAATTATATATTGTATAAACAAACAAACAAACAAGCAAATAAAGAAAAAAAAAGAAAAAAAGAAAAGAAAAAGAAAACAAACAAAAACCCCCTAAAACCAAGCCATTATTAATGTGTGTACAGCTTAAACAAAACACTATTCAGAAAATTAACAGGGGTAAAATTGTTCATATATCCGAATACAGATTTAGATAACTTTAATAAATGGTTAACCATTAAAATTCAAATAAGCCGTCGTATTGCGAACATTATTTATTTTTTTTTTGTCCTTTAGTAGCGCGTCCCCATCAGCAGCTTGGTTTCTCTTGGGGAAGGAGGGACCATGCCCTGGAAGATGATGAGCAAATGAGTCTCATGGTTGTGTTTGTGGCTTTGGGCAACGCACGAAGGGTGAGATCACAGAGGTCGCATGCGTGAATTAGACGCCCGAGTACTCACAGTTTGAAATTAAAAGTTATGATGTCTAATAGGGGAATAATGAAATTTTACTCCGGTCTTGTCAAGCGTCGGTTTATTTGCGAGGCTCAGGGTAATATGGTTAGTGTCTGAATTCTTCCTCTTTCGTTGATCAAAGTCAAATCTCTGTCAACGAGTTTGGTTCAGGAAATGCTTCAATAATAGTTATGATAGAGATAACAACGTTAATAATCACGTTGTTTGTCGTTGGGATTTTAATGATCGTAACGCATGCTCTTCACAGCCAAGTCTGTCACGGAGCAGAGACACCCCCTTGCCTTCCTTGAATTTCTCTTTTAATTAAAGAGAAGAAAAAGACAAACAAATATGTGAACATGAATAAACAAAGAGAGAGAGAGAGAGAGAGAGAGAGAGAGAGAGAGAGAGGGAAATGTACTTTTTATAAATCTAAAAAAGAAGAAAAGGAAATATATGAGAAAATAAATTATAATATTCTCTGACGCTCTCGACTTCAAACCGCTGTTGTTAATTTATAAGTATACTTCTCTCTGTCTTTGTTCAACGTATTGAGAAGAGTAGAAGACACAAACCTTTTTGCGTAACTCACTACAATGATTTCTGGGAGGCTCGCGATCGCGTCTCCTCTTTCCGGTCGACAAAATTCTAGAGCACAGTTTACAGTTCGTATCTGTGGGTGGTTGACGGATGCTCGGATGTGGTTTGCTCCTTCTCTCTTATCAAACATCCATAGTCTTTATCTCTCCTCCTTTTTTTATGTTTGTTACTCTCTTGAGACACGTCTACTCTAATCTTCGGCACCTCTATGACCTAATTGTGTTGTAAGTGCCGTGAAACGCTAACTAAAACATACAGTTCGTATCTTTTAAGAAAATTAAAGTATCCCGAACTTCTAGAAAATAGAGGCCTAAAAGCAACATTCATTAACACGAACAAAATAATGGTGCTTTTATTTAATGTTTCAAAGAGAAGTAAATTGTGAGGTCTGGTTCACAAACTGATTGCCTTTAAAAGGGGCCTCATCACATGCACTATAAGGTTAGGGTACCCCGAAGATTTTTCAGGGCCAAATATATACATTCAATCTTTTGAGTTCATTGAGAGCTTGACAGAATAAGTCATATATAAACTGAGGAAAAAATAGAGTTATCTCAAGAACGATGTATTATTTTTCGGTTGAGCGAAAAAAAAGACAAATCTGTGAAGGATGACGATAAAATCACATAGCGACCTTAGCACTAAATAATGGTAACTTTCGTGATTGTTCAATTTTAATGAGAACAGATTAGCCTTTACATGGGGATAATTTGTGTCACTGGGCAGATTCTAGAAATTTCAAATGGCATAATATATCTATCAGTACCTCTCAGCCGTGTTGAACGTTTTTAAAGGGGGAAAAATTTCACAGCTATATGATTTTTCAGTATTTTTTTTCTTAACCTGAAAGATACAATCGTTACATTCGCACAAGATAGCATGGTCTCAACGAGACGTTATTTAAATGTCCTGTACACCAGCAACTAAAAGACAGACTAACCTTAAAACTAGGTCGATTAGGCCTATATTGTCATCGGTTCTTAGAACCGACCATTTTATTGTAGACTAGGAACCATGCTTTGCTGGATATGAAAAAAAAAAGGAAATTAGCATACCAAAAAAAAGGGGAAAAAAAAAGAAACGATACAAAAGAACTGAATAGCAAATAGGAAGAGCTCGCATTCCAAGAGCCACTCCAGAGGGTATTTTGGGAGGTTTTGAGAAATTTATTGGATAAAATTGTGCTGGGACAAAAAAGACACCGAAGGAAATAAATATATTGCTCCGTTTTTATTTAGGCTCGAAATTCTCCCCAGATGTTAGAGACAAAAAAATTAACACACACACACACACACACACACACACACACACACACACACACACACACAAATCAACCTATCTTGGACATGTACGGTAAATTCAATGGTAATGAGGTTGGTGTTTTAATAAGCCAGAAAGACATGATTAATTGACCTTTCAATAGTATGGAATTTGGTTTCTTTAGTGTGGGTTTTTTTTGTGAGTTATTTTGTTTTGTTTGTTACGCTTAGGGGGTTTGGTGGGCTCCTATGGGACTGTGCTATATGTGTACAGATTCATTAAAGGGGGAAGTCCACATAAAAAGCGACCGGCGGGACGTGAGTGCACGCACAAACTCTCTCATTTCTGGAGTATGTCGGTCCTTTGGGGAAATGCTTTTCTGCCGAGCTGGCCACATTGAGTTAGGGCGTAATGCCAAGCAAAATTGTCAATATTTGCATCCAAATAGCGTTAATCAATTTCTCGGCACCTCGTTTTGTGTGTAGAGAAATCAAGTTATTGGATCAAAATGGGGTAGAAACAGTATTAATAAGCGTGCGGCCAAATATTGGGGCAGCCCGCGGGCCGCTTAGCCAATAATATCCGCGGATTCCTTCATTATGACTCCATTCGAGCTTCATTGAGAAGCAAAATTTGCACAGGAGACGTGGATGAAGTGGAGGGAGCAAAAGTTTCTGGCGCCCCTCGTCTCGACCCCCTCAACTTGTCGCCTCTCGCTTTTCAAATTAGACCCATTCGCCCGGAGGCGGTTCTATTCTATTTGGTCTGAGATGGAAGAAGAGCGAAGAAGTGGAAACTGGGGGGCTATTGACTAGCGTGGTGTGAGGGGTCTTGTCGGCTGCAAATCGCCTCATCGTCTCGCTTTTTTGGGTAAATATTCGCCTGACTGTTTCCTACGCAGCGGGTAATGTGGCAAGATGTAGACAGAGGAAGAAACCAACTGCGTTTTTGTTTCTTTCAGATTTACTTTTTTTTCTTCTTGTACAACTCACGATGAGTACAAAACACGTGTCTAGCGAGAGTTTCGTCAAGCGTTTTTCTTTCTTTTGGTGTAACTAATCGCTCTGGGGCATGTTGACAACGGACGTGAAGATGAAGAGGCAAATATATTCGAATTTCGTGTTTTATTTCTTATCTAGAGTCATGATTCATTTCATGAGTTTCCTCCTTCCCTTTCTTTCTCTTTCTCTTTTTCTTCCCCTCTCCCTGTCACCTTCTCTCTCCCCCTCTCTCCCTTTGTCTATCCCCCCTATCCCACTACGCCCCACTCTTTCTCTCTTCCTTTATGTCCACCCAGTCTGTCTGTCTGTCTGTCTGTCTGTCTGTCTGTCTGTCTGTCTGTCTGTCTGTCTGTGGAGCGAGGGGGCGGTATCAAAGATGCTAACTGTCTACATCTGGAAATGTAGCCTCTCAGATGGCTAGTTAACGCAGTTGACCATCTTGACTCAGAGGTGCGTGATGGGTATCTTTCCTTTAAAAAATTGTTTTGTAAGTGTTTTACAGCACTCGCAACTGCATAAGGTCATATGAGCGCACGGGGCACATAAAACTTTTTCAGTTTGTACGAAATTTTGAATTTTGCCCGGGTGGCGACCGAAGCCTACTCTTATCCATTTTGGACCACCAAGGGATCTTTAACGAGCGCAACTTGCACAGGGGCCCTCTAAGAAGGCTAGGTGTAGATCTTTCCTACCAGAAATCAGGGTTGTGGCTGAAAGACAACAGTAAGACGGAGCCAAGGAGTAGGAGTAGAAAGGCTACAGAAAGAGTCAGGAGCTCAGAGAAGGGCGCAAAGGAGGTGAGGAGGTGGGGGCAGAAAGAGGAGACGAAGGCAGACGACAGAACATTGTTAGAGAGCAGGAAAGGAGGTGAAAGGAGACAATTAGAGAAGAAAATTTTTCAATCGCTACCCAGATTCGAACCCGGGACCTTTCAATGAGAGGCGAACACCTTAACCTCTAGGGCACGAGAGCCCCTGGTATCTTTCTACTTTGGTGTATTGTCAGACTCTTTTTTTTTCTTTTTTGTTTGTCTTTAGTCTTGCCACTTTGCACAAAAGAGAATGGGGGAGAGAGAATGAAAGAAAAAAAGAGAATAGAGATAGATAGATAGATAGATAGATAGATAGATAGATAGATAGATAGATAGATAGATAGATAGATAGATAGATAGATAGATAGATAGATAGAGAGATAGAGAGAGAGCGAGAGAGAAAGAGAGAGAGAAAGAGAGAGAGAGAAAGAGAGAGAGAGAGAGAGAGAGAGAGAGAGAGAGAGAGAGAGAGAGAGAGAGAGAGAGAGAGAGAGAGAGAGAGATTTTGTTTAGTGTACTAGAACGACCGTTCAATTCTCAATATATCAAATGAATGTTAATTTGCGCCAGTTTCCTGCGATGTTTGATTTTTCTCTGCCTTTACATCTTTTCTTTTGTCTTCAATATTGTTTTACGTAAATTGAGGTGACAGAGTTGTGATTCATAAGAGGCATGCTGCGTATCCCATGGACATCTAGAAAAACAAATAAAGAAGTCTTGCAGCTTGGTTGAAGCAAATTGCAAACGACTACTTAGACGAATATATACGAAAAAGACAGTCAGATTTCATTGGACACACAATGTGGAAAAAAGCATTGGAGAATATTGTAACGACATGTAAGTTTGATGGAAAGAGAGGCAGAGGCTGACAGAGGGAAAAGATACTGGACAAGTTGACAACATGACTGGTAGCAGCAATAACAATAGACACCATTGCTGCAACGCAAGACAGGTGGACGTGGAAGTGGAGGTATAATATGATCGCCCACGCCAGCCGGCAAGGCACCGGATGAGAATGATAACGTGGATGCTTCTCCCTTCCCCAAAGTTTTTTTGCGTTTTTGGGAGAGTTCTTTAAAACTGTGTCCTCTAATTTATTGCTTTTTACGTGTGTTTCTCTTCATTATATGCTATTGCTCATTTTCCAGCAATGATAAGCTCGATGACCTGTATATTATAGACAAGAAAACAAAGCGATTTTTTAGGTTAACTTCACATAGCATTAGTTGACCCCCCAAAAAAATAAATAAAAAAAAATAAAATAAAAATAAAAGTAAAGAAAGGAAATTAACAGAAACGAGAAGAAATAAGAGGGGGAGAGGCGTATAGAGATGTGTGCTTGAGAAAAGAAAGAGAGAGAGATAGAGAGAGAGAGAGAGAGAGAGAGAGAGAGAGAGAGAGAGAGAGAGAAAGAGAGAGAGAGAGAGAGAAAGACTGGGAGAGAGAGAAAGAGAGAGAAAGATAGATAGATAGATAGATAGACAGAGAGAGAGAGAGAGAGAGAGTGGGTGGGGGGGGAGACGGAGGGGGGGT
>NW_004797732.1:393987-395803 GCF_000002075.1 Aplysia californica | reverse complement strand
AATTCTCTCATTCTCTCTCTTTCTCTTCCTGCCTTTGAGCATCTCTCCCCCTGACTCGGTATCTCCCTGTCTCTGTTCTCTCTTTTTGTGTATTCCTTTCTGTTCGTTTAACTATATTTGGCCTACAATATATTATATAATACGTCTGATTTTTTTTAAAGATCATAAACAGTCGTACCTGCTATAGCAGTCATCTTTATAAGAGAACCACCTGAACAAACGACCACTCTCCACCCTCTTCGGTTCTTTTTTTTACACTATATTGACACTGCATAAGACTTCAACCTGTCTAAAACGTCCATTTTTTCTCCTCGACAATAGATGGCCGCCTTAGACAAGTTTGACTGTAAATGCATGAATAGATAGATAGATAGATAGATAGATAGATAGATAGAGAGAGAGAGAGAGAGAGAGAGAGAGAGAGAAGGCGGAATGAAAGAAAAAGAAATGGGACAAGTAAACAGGCAAGCAATCCATCACACTGATTTAAAAAAAAACATCAGATACACAAACAATCAACAGCCAATCATAAGGGAACTCAAAACTGCGAGCACGCAAATTATATCTCGGGCACGAAATCACATTATGATTAGATCACAACCTCATCCGGTGTTCCATTTCCCCAGACTTTTTCCCCTTTAAAATTTCCCCCAATTCTTTTCTCTCTTTCGACTCCCTCCTCGCAGAGTCACGGGGGAAAAGAAAAGAAAATCAATGCCAGGATTTCATGCCGTTGGTTATGCGCGATGATTTCCAATCAGATCTTCGGGTCTCCCCCCCAGGAAACCCGGTAATGTAATCATGATTACTACACTGATGGCGGTTGGCTTTGGGCCAACTTTGGTGGTACGAGAGGCGACTTCCTCCAACCAACGCTTGGGTAGCCCTTACTTCTATGTATGAACCGTTGTGGTGAAATCAGGCGCTCGTCAAAATAATGAATTCAAAGATATTGGCATTTTTCTGATTGTTTGCCAATTCTTATCCAATTTTTGATTTTTGGCTCAACATCTTTTTAGTTAATTTAAATATACATTTTTGTACAGATTTTACTGAAAAGGGTTGATTAAAGGCACAAAAAATGTACATTTTCAGTTTCCAGGGACTCTCAAGCTTTGGAAACCATCCAACTTCGGCGCCATTTTCTCGATAACTTTACCTCTGAAACCAGGTCACCCCACCTCATTCAATCGCAAATATCTCAACCTCTATTCAAGATAGATGAGTATTTTTCTGATCAAGTGATAGACAATTGAAAAAGCTTTAAATCTATATAAATAACTCTACATGCCCAAAAATTGACGAGCGCCTGATTCCACCGCACCGTGACACATATGATTATTCTCTGGAAAGCCTACAAACACACAGGCCCAACAAATCTCTGGGAATCTAGCGGAACCGGAAGCGTAAAGAACTCTCTAAGCTTTCGCGCCAACACCCACGGACAATTACATTGACGGCGCGACCTTGGCTGAAAGGCCAGGAGGGTTGTGAGGGCGAATACGCAGTTGGGGGGTCATGGGGTCAAAAGTTCAGACGTCACTTTCGGAGAAAAAAATCGAAGTGGAGAGGTCCCCAGGGGGGTTACATGGATGACTATTGCAGCGTTCTTTGTAGGCTGTTTAGGATGTTTGTTCTAGCCAAAGGGCCCTTGCGTTGAGCGAGGCGACCGGTAATGGAGTCTATCAAATTAAGATATATACGTCACAACGTGGTGGAATCAGGCGCTCGTCAATTTTTGGGCACATGAGTTTATTGGTATCATCTTAAAGCCTGTTCATTTGCCTTCCTTTTAGTAAAAAAAATATTCATCTAT
>NW_004797732.1:385532-393887 GCF_000002075.1 Aplysia californica | reverse complement strand
GGGGGTACTTTTAAGTGCTTCAACCTCTTTTGAAGTAAGCATGTTGATGCTTTGGGCCATACGCTTTAAATAATTTGAATGATAAAACGATTACTTTTTTTTGCTTGCCACTTTTGATAGAAAACATCAATTCATTCCAAAGCTTGGCTTTAATTATTAAGTTTCAACAAGCCTCAAAATTCTAGTACAGCAAAAACGAATGTTTTGCTTTCATCTACTTATAATCAATATTCTCTCTTGCTCTTTTTAAAAGAATATCAGTTTCAATTTTAGTTGATTTATAGTATCAACCTTTTCTCATGGACCATGAGCTACGTTTGAAATCAGGATAAGCGAAGAAAATATTTACATTTTAATAAGTTCAACTGTATAGGATTGAAAAGTCATTCATTAAAAGCCACTTCATTGCATACATAAATTACCTTTAGTGGAGTGCTTAGTTCGCTTAGTTTTAGGTTTTAGCAATAATTATACGGCAATTGCAACACAAATACGTTATAAAAGTTCCGAAGATTAAAGGTATAAATAGAGAGTAACATACAAATAAAAGGAGGAGGAGAGGTAAGGACGACGGAAGTTTTTAGTTTGTTAACAGTTTTACGGCGCTCAAAACTGCATAAGGTCATATCATTATGAGTGCGCGGAATACACGTTGGTTATTATCGTCACACAGCACGGATTGGTTTTAGTTTGCGAGTCGAAATAATTGAAGTATCTAAAATTTTAATATACCGTAACATTCAATCTTAAAACAACAATTTATAAATTGAAATATCTTTGACTAAAAACCAATGGTCTGGACAAAATCGAGAATCCTGTTGGGATCAACGATGGAGAACAAATTTTCAGGTAGGTACATTTATAATATTTCTTTCGGGTCTGCATATCAATCCGTACAGAAAGGAAAGAAAGAGCAAAACACACCAGAGCACCCGTCAAATAACCACGCATTTAGCTCTCATAAAAACCAATAGCTTATCGTTTTGAGTTTTGATTACCTTATATCCAAAAGAGATGCAACTAAACAGGCACTGTTTTGCCCACGTCGTGTAATTTCTATTGTAAACGTTCACATTTTATGCCCGGTGATGAAGGAGAAGGTGGCTATCTAGGCCAATGCGTGCAAAAAATGCAATTTTCTGTTTGATCGAAGAAAAAAAACCCGACGTTCTGCACTTAACTTCGTCATCGATATCTTGTGGTTGTAAATACATGTATTGCCTTTACTGCTATGCCATTCTCTTTTATTTTGGGATTGGTCTCGACGCCCCCCCCCCCCCCCCCTCTCCACTTTTCAATTAGTCATGATCTTCTCGAGCTTTTTACTTAATTTAGAAGCTGTACACGGTCGAGGTTATATCATTTATGCACAATGCTACTTTTGATTCCAGAGCCAAGGTATGGAAATGTCTATTAACTTTATATCTCCAAGAGCGTTTTTAGACAGGAATTTGGGAATGCTTCTTGTTTATTGTCAAACCACATTTTTTACATGAATCGTAGTATTTTTTTCCTGGAGCAGGCCAAAAGTATCAGCGTCTGTGGTGTAGCAGCCTGGTGCTTGCCCGTCACACAATGAAGATATCATTCGATTTCCGTGTGGGGAGAATTTTTATCGACCATCTTCGTCTTTCTGCTTGGACGCTGTATCCCTCTCAATACAGGTTGGCTCTGACAGGCAGATTTGAAGCAGCCTGCCTCCTTATGAACAAAATTTTGTAGATAGGGGCGTTAAATTTACAATCACTAAAAGTCAAAACCGCTGCATCATCCGTGAAATGAGGTTCTCGGGTGACAATACGTAAGACTTCAGTCTTTTCCTTCCTTCTTTAGATATTGAAAAACCTTCCTTCAGAAAGTGAACGGCGGCCATTCCTCTCATGTTATCCTGGAATGCCTGCAGCAGCTGCATGTTGGGAAAATATCCCAAGAAAAGAGGAACAAAGATGTATTCTTGCTTCGTTTTGTTCTTCTCAGACCGTCAGAGGTGTTTCGTCAAAGATATGCTCTATTGTTTTATACCATTATGGTAGGACTGCATCATTTGAAAGTACCCTGTAGATTGTAATTGAAGAAATTGTAAGCCCCCTCCCACGCACACACTCTATCGACACAATTTAAATAATTAAGGAGGTGGGCTGCTTTTGTCGTATTTGTCATGACCAACCCTGGGTGAGAGGGACTCAAAATCCCAGTAGAAAGACGGAGGTACTCAATAAAAAAATCACACCACGCGGGAATCAAATGGTGCAATTTATGGTTTAACACCCCTGTCAATGCTGTAAAGTTATTTAAGAGGCAGGACCTCTAATTTCCTCTAATAACGTCAATTTCCGAAAGGACCGAGGTGTAAAATGCCTTTCCTAAAGATACAACGTGGGACCGAGCTGAGGCCCGAATCCTCAAACCCACAATCTCATGATTGCGAATATGGTAGCTCAATCACAAAGATACCGATGCCACGCTTTTGAAAGATTTATGAAAGCACCATATGGGCTTTGTTTGGTTCTGTACGTTCTGTATGTTCCTAATGTAGCTATAGAGAGGAAAAACCGTGTCTAGTATGAATGATTTTCCTGAAACCCCCACTATGATATGTTCTTATATCCAGCGCCTGCTGCTGAGAGCCTCGTCAAATTTTAATTCAATTATTATGGTTTGATACTTTCGAAGGCGCCTCTACCCCGCCCCGCCCCCAACCCTCCCCAAGAAGAGGCATAAGCTCCCATTTGAGACAACCCTTTCCGATCCTCAAAAATCAAACACGTTTTATTTTCCACGTCGCGATCGGGTGCATTTGCTGTAAATTGCGGCCGACAGCCAGAATGCTACCCCGTGGTATATGACAGTAATGAGAAAGAACATTTAAATTTGTTTGCGTGGTTCACCTTTTGTGCCTGCCTGCAAGATCTCTAGCTCTGTAGAAAGTAGGGTCTTTATCATAAGTGCACTCGCTTTCAACGTACGTGTTCATTGGTTATTTTTCTTCTTCGTTGCAGTCGTGTGAGGAGAATTTTTATCGAGCATCTTGGGGTTTCTGCCGTGACATTGTATCTCAGGTTGGCGCTGACAGACAGGGTACAAGCTTGCCCCCTTACTGATCTAAATATTTTCGGTAAGGGCTTGGAAACAGCCATATTAAAAAAACAAAATGAGCGTATCTTTAGGATCGTCAAACGTAGTTTTGAAGGCAATGTCAAAGTTTTAATTTGGGTATAGATTATTTAGCCTTTTCCTTTTGTTACGGATTAACGTACTTTTTATTCAGCAGTTGGGTTTCGGCAGGCCTGCTCTTTCTAGACTTCAATCTGCCATGTCTCCAACGTACTCACTTTGTGCGCAGAAGACGTCAAAGTTGAGAACCAGTGACCAAGAGGTCAATAATGCACGTCAGCCACAGAATACATACCTCATCATTGCTGGTCCCGACAAGAGTCTATATATGTCTTACACAAGGACACATCCCACTTGATTGATGTCTCTAGTGTAACTCCTTGTGGGGAGAATTTCAGGGAGGAAGCCCGCTTTTTAGATAATCTAAATCATATTGACGGGGGCGTTAAAACACTAATATTAAAACAAAACAAAGCAAAACAATGCTACACGAAAACAAAACAAAAAACAAGACAAAAACAAACAAAAACAAAAACACCCCACTTTAATCCGTGTCATCGACATTGCGTAAGATTACTCAGTTGAACCTGCTTTAACGGCCACCGGTATAAGACAATAACCTGTACAATTGGCCACTTACTATTCCCTCCGCCCCGGTGGGTTTAAAAATTATTTTTTTTTACATTATAATGATATGCTAGACACCCACCTGTCTAAGACGGCCACCTCCACCCTCGAGAATAGGTGATCTTCGTAGACAGTTTTTAACTGTATACGTACATAAGCCAACATCTACCTGCTCTTCGTCACTGGTTCCCACACTGCTGACAGTCTCGGTTTAGAAGCGGTGGCCATTGGTATCATCGATTTGCTTCGGTTTGGTTGCGTCGGTATTGTCGGTTTGGTCGGTTTGGGGGCAAGCCGGATTGTCTTCCATGATCTTCAATAACAAACGGGTTTGTTTTCAAGGCTGCGCGTCGAGCGATTGGTTTGGCAGTTGGTCTGTTATAGTGTGCCCTGAATTCGTTAGAAAAGGAACAGAACCGATGTGATCCTCCAACCAATGGGCACCGCCTGTCTGTTTTGGAGGAATGCTTCTTTGTAATACCAACGTTCTCTCTCTCTCTCTCTCTCTCTCTCTCTCTCTCTCTCTCTCTCTCTCTCTCTCTCTTTTTTTTTGTTTTGATTTGCACGGGGTGGGAGCGGTAGAGGCACTACCAATACTGACCAGCAAGATCTAAGATCTAAGTGACTGCAGAATAACACATGGATGCCTATCTTCAGATGTACGAGTTTAATCATTGATGAGATGTATCATCACTGTAATGTTTTCTTCTACCCCCCCCCCCCCCCAAACCTTTATTGCTTCTTCTGGAGGCTAAAACAGCACCTGGGCATGGATGGCTGGTGCCTCTATAAATAAATCATTGATGGTCAGGTGCTTCTTCTGGAACACACAAGACTTTATCCAAAACGCACACACAAGCTCTTTGGAAGTAATTTACGAGTTATACTCTTCAACAGCAGAAAACCTAGATGCCGGTATGCCGTTACGCTAACAATGCTGTTTTCGTGACTTTTTAAGTAATGTCTGTATTCATAGTTTAGGCAAATCTAGAGGAGAGGGGTGCATGTAGGCAACGAAATCACACATTCGTCTTTTAAGAATCCAACTAAAACCTCTTTTCTCTTTTCAACAAAAGTTTTTTTCTTCTACCATAGCTTAATTGTGTCTTTTTCTCCCCACTCATCAGTTCAAGTTTGCCTTCAGTAATCATCATCATCATCATCATCATCATCATCATCATCATCATCATCATCATCATCATCATCATCATCATCATCATCATCATCATCATCATTGTTCTTGTTGTGCAGTAGAAGAAAACAACATTGTATATTATAAGGCTGGATCATATTTCAGGCGAATTAAATGTACTGTAAACAATGGTCAACGTTTAGCTAAAATCCAGGCTTTATTAGGAATATAGCTACGGATATAAACCCACCACAACATCACACCATTCACTATAAGATATAATTTCGTAATGTTGCCCAGGAGAAAATATCGGAAAGGACCGATGGTATCAGTCGGCTTTACCTACAACGTCAACATTTTGAACAGGTGGTGCCAACAGTAATTATAGCAAAGATTGTCCATAACAAGATTGTTCACTCAGCCAAAAAGTGTCCGCGGAATCCGCGCATTGGTTCAGATGACGCTGCAGTCTTTGTTGTGAAACTCTTTTTCGTTTCTCCAGAAGAAAAATAGGAATAGCACAGTTTGTTATGTTCGCTTTTATTGTTTTTCACACAAGTAGGGTAAGGAGTCCGCACTTTTTCGAAGAGGGTGCCACCGAATTTTGAGGACACTTTTTTAAATAGCTTAAAGAGGGGAGTGAAATATCTTGTTATACACAATCTTTGATTATATTGACTCTTTTTTCTCTCTGAATAAATGAGATACTTTAAGGGTTTTCCCCAGCTTCTGCACCCCGGAGCGTTGCATGCAACTAAATAAAGCATAAGCCCCTACACTTCAAGCTGAAACCAGCTGGCATTCAAGCTCGTGAATTTAGCAGTTAATGGGTTTGCACTTAAAGCGTTTTTACTCGTCCTATCAGAGAGAGATTCTGTTCTATAGTTCGCGACTCTCTATCTCTTTACTGTGTATTGGAAGTGTTGTACTGTCCGACTCAAACAAGGTAATCTCAGTGCAGTTGAAGCCTTTGTGGACTGTTGTCTTAACAGTACACACACACACACACACACACACACACACACACACACACACGCACGCACGCACACACACACGCACACACACACATACGCACACACACAGACACACACACACACCTAGATTTTTAACATCCAAAATAATGTCAAACTGTGCTGAAAGGTGTACGTCGTCACTGCATCTCATCAGCAAAAAGAGCAAACAAGTGCTTTTAGGCCAACATTGACGAAATAAGATGCACCCTCGAGATTTTTCTGTATGAAAAAAAGATAAACAACCCTAACAATGCAAAGTACGACAAAAGAAGAAGAACAACAAACAGCAAACAAAAACAAAACAGAAATAAAACAAACAGGATTGCAATAACAACAACGACAACAACAACAGCAAACTACAACAACAGAACGAAAAAAAAGAAAACAACAAAGACCCCCACCAAAAAAACCCACGAAATAAGCAACAATGAGAAAAGATAAGGCCCATTTGCTGTACGATATTGATACAGACACTTTACAAATCGTCCGTACTTTGAGAAAGAGAACGTTTAATTTTGGTAACAGATATCATCTTTATTAATTCAAATTGATTCATTGATTCAATTGAATGCGAGACAGATACAAACAAATCATGTTGATTAGAAGAACAACTTACTAAAAACTAAGATATTTACACCAAGTCACTCATAACCACCTCCTTCGATTTGTCTGTCAATTGTTTCTAAATGCTCTCGTGCTCTCACTCGGAGAGAGGCTATACTGGAATGTTTACTGTTGTCCCTTCCGTTGACACAGTGAATTCCTGCTCTCCGAGCCAGCAAGGGGTTAAACATTCCAGAGAGAGTGTGAAATTGCGAAGATAGATTGTTGCATCTTGAAGTCATCGCCGTGGACAGATAATCCGGAAACGTCCCGGACGCCATGGCCGGAAGTGACGTCAATGCCGATGGTGGTTGTGGGATCATTTCGCCTCCTGTGGTGATATTGACTATGGGGGACGTGAACCAGGGGTCGAGGGGTAAAGGTGCTGAGGTCAAGGACACGGGCGTCTGAAGCTTGGGGAGTGAAGGAATAGCGAGGCCGTCTGGTAGCTTGCCGTAGTCTATTTTCTCTTGGCGTCTCCATTTAGCTCGGCGGTTCTGGAACCAAACCTGTGAAGGTAGTAAAATAGAACATGAAAATTACTGATTTATTTGTTTGATTGTGAGATGAAAAATAACACCGACCAGAGGGTAGTCATGGTGTTCATTGTGACAACATAACATTAGCAATTAACAGCAACTTTAGAGTGAAATGCAAAACAACAATCTAGTGTTAAGTAAAAAACGACCAGAAAGAAATGATGAACAAATAGGGAGGAACCGCCCTTCAGTTCAAGTTAAATCTACCTTGCAGAAATACATTTTTTTTCAAAGTAGGTATTTTAACGCCCCCATCGACGGAATTTAGATTATATAAGGAGGCTAACCATGGCTGTAAGGGCTAACCCGAGCTGAGTAGGATGCATCCCAGGAGAAAGACCGAGATACTCAATAAAAATTTTCTCTCCACTCGGGAATCGAACTTGAGTGTCCTGCATGCAACAGCTAATCCATGAACCGCAACACCACAGACGCAGATGCGGACATTTTAATTGAAATGATCGTTGGGATGTATCAGACTTATCAAGTTTCACTTTAGGGACTGTGTAAAAAAGTACGGATTTACTTAGTGGCGAACTGCGCTGGATTGTCAATGAATTACTGACTGTATACAGGAGGTGTATACCCAGCAAATTATTCACGCCTCTTAGTAAAACTAAACAAAAACGTTTATTTCCCCTGAATGAAGGCGGTCATCCGTCGTACTTAGATCGGTTAACGATTCGTTGCACTAACTCTAATTCTCTTTTTGTCGTTTTAGTGCGTGAGAAGAGACCCAGCTGTATTATTATCTTAAGCTGTATTCTTCATTCTCCTTGTTTCAGACCGTGACTAATTCTAAACTCTGTTGGTGTAAACGCCAGCGATGAACTTTTCTGGGAAGGAAAGGGGTATTCTTGAGGGTAAAATGCGATACATCTTCTAATTAACAGGTTTATTTCTTTCCGGAGAACCTAAGCTTTCTAAAACGGTTTTATATTTCAAAAAAAGGATATTACTTTCAGATTAGAATTCAAACAGATTTGGAGAAGTACGGTACTGTCAAAGTGGAATGTTTAGGTTTTGGAGGTCATCGAACTCAGGACAAATTTTTTAAAAGAATCAAATCTAGCAAGCCACGCCAATGTCCCCGACATAAAGTGTATTAAGTGACATTTTTTTATATGAACACTTCAATAAACAAAAGCCAAGGAACTGGGAAAGTTGAAAAAATAACCAGAAAGAAAAGAAAAATACCCTTGTGATTAATTTATTTTTAACGTTGGTGTTTTTACAGTTATTTAGACAAGAAGCGGGCTCCTGACCCTCCAGTCAAGGCAAACTCTTCCTCCTCCTCCTCCTCCTCCACCTCCTCCTCCTCCTCCTC
>NW_004797732.1:381498-385389 GCF_000002075.1 Aplysia californica | reverse complement strand
CGACACACATACACCACTTCCCCTGCCCATCTGAATCAAACACGGAAATGTCGTCACCAGGAAAAAATCACAACAGAGACACCACACATGCTTCGTTTATCTGCGTTCAAACCAATATGATAACCTGCTAATAGAAAAACTCCACAACAGATGTGATCGTCTATTGAAAGCCCCCTCCACCCCCCACCCCCGGTTGCCCCCTCCTTCCCCTCCCGAAAAACCAAACCCTCATTTTTCTGGTTGAATGAATCGAAGCGTCCGAAATTATCATCCGATTGGAAGAAGCTAATCGTGTACTAGTAGGAGAGGCAAGAAGGGAAGAAGGGTACCGCCCTGGCTGACAGCTTTCTGCCTTAGCATCTCCGGGTCAACTGTCATTCTGTCACTAAAATTCAAATCCCCTTGCCCCCCCCCCCCCAATTCATTTCTTTTTTTTTAACCTATCATCAATCTGCTCTATATACTTCCCCACCATCTCTGTTTGATACCCCCCCCCCCAACAGAAAAAACCACAAAAAAACAACAACAACCCCAAAACAAAACAAAACAAAACAAACCACAAAAAACCACGCGCACACAAAGGAAAAAAAAAGAAAGAATAATATAAGTAATAAGAAATAAAAAACAAACAAACGTTAAACATGAAAGTATAATATAAAAAGAAATAAATACAAATTAATGTACCAAAACTGAATTCAAAAGTAAAAAAGACCAGTTGGTTTCCAAGCTGTACCCCAATCTGTCCCCACCACAGTCCTGAAACTGATCTCAATGTTCCCCTCTCCCTTCGCTCCTCTTTTCCATTACATGTATTTATTGTAATCCCCTCCAACTCACCCCCTTTTTTCCATCCCCCACCCCAAATGTACACAAACATTTTTGTTAACTAAGAGCGACTCCCTCCCCCTCTTCCCCAAACCACCTTCTCCCCTCCCTATTCCCCTCTTCTCCTTCTTTATCATTTTATTCTTCTCCGTCGCAGCCTTCCCCTTAGTCCCATTCACCGTCGTCCAATAGTCCAATCCCTCAAAAGCCGCCCTCTCCAATGTCCAGTAGCGAGAAAGGAACCCAATTATCACCTGCCGGGGTCAGACCGTCACTGGGAGAGAAGGGCAGTGGTGGTCAGATCGACCAGACCAGAGATGTGTCTGCTAAATGATGCGACAGAGGACACAATTGACAATGATATTTCTTTGGTTATTGGAGCCATCAACACCGGTTGGAAAGGTAGAAAAGGGTAGAGGTGGGGGTTGGGCCATTTGCGATGGTGTCGTGGGTGTCGTGGTCATTTTTTGAACAGGCGGAGAAGATTGGCTTGTGGCGGGAGGGGGGTGCGATAGTTTCAAAGTTCTGTGTCCGATTTGACAGATCTATAGGTGCGTGTACCAATTGTAAGAATGCAAAGTGTAAGGGCTGGTCTTATTAATCCATAGCACTTTTGTATTTTTTATTCGGTTCTCAAACTGTAAAGATCAATTCGAGGATTCCCCCCTCATGTGAAGCAAATGACTTGGAACACATTTTATACATTTGACGCACAATCATGGAACTAAGGAACATCAAATTATGTCGCATTTGATTTCTTTTGTTCTGGTTTCTTAGTTGAGTAAAAAGAAACATATCGACACAATAACAATCATTAACTGCAGAAAAAAGAATAAGACAGACAGAGAAAAACATTAGAGATAAAGAAAAGAAGAAGAACCTGTCAGTGGAGCCACCCTGCCACCTCTCCTTTATAACAATCTTTTCTTCTATATTCAATTTCATAAATATCGTTTAAGGCTACAGGATATTCTATAGATTCATAAGTTTTAGCAGGTACGTGTTAAAAGGTCAATTAGTGAACTTGCTCCTGTATAATATCTCCTGTTTAAGCATGTTAATTTACCATAACATTTGCTTTTTTTATCGAAAAAGAAGCGACTTTTAGTGCGACAGGTCAGGACATGATCTAGACACAGAATTTCAGCTGGCCTGCATAGAAAAGGTCAATCTATGGACCAGCTTTAGTGTGATATCCATTGACCCAGTCCGGAGAAGACATCGTGTACGGCCAGCCCCCGGGGCAGCAGGAACGAACCCTCCCCCCTCCCTACGGCGTGTGGTGTACTGAAGCAAGCCTGGCCCCACGCCCTCTATCTCCCCCAGGACCAACTCCTCTTCAAAGGCCCATCACCCAGCACAGGAGACCCCTGAAGCAGCTATCAGTGGCTTCGGCGAAACTCGAGCAAATGTCTTCGCTTTATGCCGAATCCTAATTAATCTGCAACTCCTTTCTGACCCCACGGTTGTTCGAGGGTCATCCTTTTCCCGGACGTGTGGTGATGGACTTTCAACCCCCCCCCCTTTACCCGCTCGCCTCTTCTTGCAATTCCATAACCAACCCTTTCCATATCTCTTAGCCCCCTTCTCCTTTGCAAGACTTGAATAGAACGCCTCCCAATTAGCGCCGTTGAATTTAGAGAGGCGGACAAGAGTAGGGGTGCCGTGCCTTGAAGACGGTCTGTTGTAGTCGTGCCTTGTGGCGAAAACTTTTGTTGTCAGTGGCGTGTGTTTGACACCTCACTTGCCTGAACTTTGTTCATACTCATGTGTCCCTCGCACCCACACATACACACACGCACACACACACACACACACACACACACACACACACACACACATACACACACACACACTTGTACATGCACACACATACACACATACACACGTAACATACACACATACACACAAAACACACACATTACACACACACACACATGCACACGCACACGCACACGCACACGCACACGCACACGCACACACATACACACACTTACATGCACGCATGGACAGACAAATGATCTTTGACAATGAGAGCAACAGCCCCCTCCCCTAAAGCAACAACAGCAACTCCAGCAGCAGCAACAATAACAGCACAAGAGCAACAATAAAAGTAAAAACAACAATAACAACAGGAACAACAACTACAACGACAACAACAACAACAACAACAACAGCATCATCAACAAGAAATGAATCAGAATTGCAGCAGCTACTTCCGCTGCAACATATTCGCTTTGTCAAAATTAGAAGAACAAAAACAAAAGAGACACAGATCCCCAAACAGCAGCAACGATTACAAATAACCGGTATGTTACTGTCCCAACAACAAAATCCTACTCCGCCGATGATCAAACTCGTTTTCCTTTTTCAGAGATCTCTTCTCGAATAGTTACCGGCCTTGAGGGATCCCCCCTTTTTCAAGCTTTCAGTACTCCTACCCCTATAGTATTTAATCTACTCATTTCGTCTGTAGAAACCGTTTTAGTACAAAGCAACAAACAAATCTCATTGTGTACGCCCCCATCACAGCGGTACAGCAACGCCTTCCTCTTCCCTTCTGACACACCCACTCCACACTAAGACTTGGTACCATCAACTACCTTCCACTCAAACTCAAAGTTCTTCCTTCACCCGTAGTTACGGTTCTCCTTTAAAAGAATGATAATTTCATTGTATTCCTCTTTTTTCCTTTTTTTACAAAAAGAAGAAACTGTAAAAATTTAGAGCTTCTGCAAAGCCTGAACTCACGTGCGCACACCAACACGCTCACCCACACACACTCTCCCTTACACACACACACACACACATACACACACACACACACATACACATACACACACACACATACACATACACACATGTACACACACACACTCACCCACTCACGCACACACAAATACACACAATACCAACACAGAAACACACGCACACACAAAACAAACAAAAAAAACCACACACACACACACACACACAAAACACAACAAACAATGCTCTCACGCACACCACACCATTCTTCTTCTTCTTCTTCTTCTTCTTCTTCTTCTTCTTCTTCTTCTTCTTCTT
>NW_004797732.1:378574-379706 GCF_000002075.1 Aplysia californica | reverse complement strand
AGAAGGGGGTGGGGTGGGGTGGGGTGGGGTGGGGGAGAAAGAATGAGAGCACATGTCTGGAGGGACCAGAGATCAAAGATTAACAAAGAATCTTCAAATTAGCCCCTATTTTGTCATCTCTGTCAACTACAATCACTCCCTTTATGGGCGAGGCATCCCCCGGAAAATTAGGTCTTTCACGGGCCACAGGCGGCGGTGTTAAATTTCAATTTAGTTTCATTAAATGTTTTTGTAAGGCGCATTAATGGGCTATCTGGACCATTAAATCGGAGAGAGAGCAACGATTTGTCAACAATTTCTCCGGCACAGAATCGCCCAATTAGCAAATCTGTGGTTGCTGTCCCCTTCTAGTGACGTGAAGTGCAATCCTCGGAACGCCAGAGAAACTCCTTGAGCGACGACCTCGTCTTTGGAAGTTCCAGGTGTCAGGAAATGTGTCCTCTAACTGCTTCAGATCAAGACTAAAATTTTATTTAAACAACATCCCCCCTAGGTGTCAGTTATTCTTGAATATGGTCCTGATCGAATCTGTCAGAGATTGTCTTCCAGCTTTAAAGAAGTTGTCAGTGTAATTGGAAAATCTTTTTCATTTTCTTTCCACGAAATTGAAAATTGCATTTCTGGGACACCGATGGGAGAATTAAGAAATAAATCAATTCTTACGATTATTTCAGTAAGTCTACGAGATTATCAATGATGCGTTCGCTACTTGGGGTTCAGACGTTGCACGTGCATTTAATGACGTGGATGTTACCAGCAATTTGTTTGGTTAAGATGAAATTTTTTAAAGGTTTTTGTCGTTCTTATAATTAATTCAACTTTTGTTCATGCTTTTGTGCAGCAGATGCTTTTCATGCTTTGTTGGATGTCAGTTTTTGATAGATAAGCATCAAACCAGTTTTTGGTTCTTCTTTCTTTTTATTCATTTATGTCTTTATTTATTCTCAGTTAACCTAACAGTGTTGATAGGGGGCGTTAAACCTATTCCCTTTTATAAAAAAAAAATCAGTTAAGGTTATTTTTCGTTCAGTTTTAAGTATACGTTTGGTAAAATTTGGGAATTGATCTTGTGTGAAGGCCTAACAATAGAACAATAGAACAATAGAACCCCCCCCCCTCACTTCACTAAACA
>NW_004797732.1:369988-378067 GCF_000002075.1 Aplysia californica | reverse complement strand
TAAGAAGAAGAAGAAGAAGAAGAAGAAGAAGAAGAAGAAGAAGAAGAAGAAGAAGAAGAAGAAGAAGAAGAAGAAGAAGAAGAAGAAGAAGAAGAAGAATGAAAGAAAAAGAAGAAGAAGAAAGAAAGAAACAAAAGAGGGATGATAGTAGTCTGGTATTACCTTGCAACTTTCAGAAGGAATGGTGTGATTTATGGGAAAGAAGGTGTAGGAATACTATTGCCGCTAATACTATTTTCTGTCGCAGATTTTTTTTCCTGCATCAACGCAATATAGACCATTAGGAGGCGGACTACTTTGACCATCACTTGTGTGGGCCAACCTGGCCTGAGAGGAATACGCCGGTACTCGGAGAAAAGACCTACTTACAACATGGAAATAGAACTCGTGCCTTTTGCGTGTAACGAAAAGAGCGAAAACATTATTTGACGTAGGTCAACGGATTATTATAGTACAGAAAATTTATAAGGAAATTTATTAGTTAATTTCGGTTTAGACCATTATAAATACCCTGCAGATAAACTAACATTCATTTTTTTCTAATTAGCACAAATGCGCCTAAACTAATAAATGTAAACCAATTAACTGCAAGCAGTATCGTCTGTTGAGGTGGTATTGCGGGGGGTGCAGCTATAGATGCGTGTGCCTGAGCATTTAAAACAAAACACCCGGATAGAATTTGTCTGATCATGTGCAGGTGTGAGTGTTTGAGTGAAGTTGTTTGTGTTAAGCGTGCGGATTCAAAAAAACTATTGTCGACAATAATTGAGTAATTATGGACACCCATTCAAACATACTTATGTTAATGAAAAGCTCAAAAGAAACGATCCGGAGTTCTCAAAAAGATTATTAAATTCCCCCAACCTATGAGAAATTTTTACTTTTCCCAAGTAGAAGAGATTAGAGTTGATGATTGGGTATTAGATACGTGAATGGTAATCAATTTTTACAACAAATCTCCAAACAGACATATTAATACCAATGGAAGGATCGGCCTGACAAAAACGTGATAACAATCGTAAATGAAGTATACACTTACATGCACTGTCAGTAAATCAAGCAATTAATAAAAAGCAGAGTCAGTACTTACTCATGAATCTGAGCTATCACATACATACAGTAATGGAGTTATATCTCTTGATAGCGGAACTGTGGCTTCACCTCCATAAATTTTAATTATCTCAAGACTATGAAGTAAACTCGTGAAAACTGGGCAGACAAACGAATGGAGTTGTAGCTGAGAGGTAAAGGAAAACACCTGGTTCATTTTAAGTCAGGATATTTGTTTCCTCGAGCACACGAGCTTTTCAAAGACAAACATGAGACACTCTTAGAACAGCTTGCCGCAGCTAAGAAATATTATGCGAAAAGCATTTCGATTAGAATGTATTTAAAGTGTTTCTTTCTAGATTAATTTTTGCATTTGTATTTATTTACCTTCAGTTTTTTTTTCATTAGATTAATAAATCATCGTCACTCTGGAATTGAGAGAGCAGGATTTAAGGGTTCTACAATTAATCATGTAATCAGTTCTTTTCATCAGCTTCTTTGGTGTTACAACACTTGTCAACGTTTGATACCTCGAATAATGTATATATTGAAATACATATTTCGATATTTCTATATGTACTTTGAAAAGACAAGGGGGCACTTCGTTTGAAGATAAGCCGCGTGGAATCTGTAATAAAAAAAAACAACTACACTTATGCCATTCATAACCTAGCCAAGATTCAATTTTACATTTTATCTAATTAAAAAAAGAAAGTCTGGTGCAACGCTGAGGGCTGGATAACATTTTGAAAGCTTAAGTATTTTGAGGGGAAAATATGAATCACGAAAACAAAGACTTTTTGCTACTGAGAATGAAAAAAAATCGGCCTTTGATATTTATTACTCAAAAGAAAACTTGAAAGGAAAAAAAAAAGACCAGTTTCACGTTAAAAAATCTGTTGCAACAATTTGCAGACTAAATTGTTATTTCCGACCAACAAAACATATCTCAGCTTAAACATTTTTAGAACATGTATTTGAAGTTTGTTTGTTTTTAATTACCCCAAATACCGCATTTTTAGGAAAAGGAAATTCCATGACACAAGCATTACAGCATAACAAGCGTGAACAATTGACTGCAATTGCCATTATACAATTAACAAGAAAAAAAAGTGTCTAAACTCTACCGTTATGAGGTCAGCAAACTCTTGGTTGAAAAGGGAAAAAATAAAACTTTTGCTGTATTGTCTAAAACCGCTAGGGTTCGATCATGGTTAAGGGCCAAGGAAAAAAAAACAATAGCACTCGACAGCGACTATATTCTCTTTGGTGCTCATCTGATGTTGTACGTCACAACGTACTGACCACGTCCTGGGGTCAACTGGTTCGAAGTTAAACTCGAAATTGAACAACAAGATTTTTCTTTACACCGTAGTACAGCAAAACCCCGGTAAACTCTACAGTAGGTACAAGTATACACTCATCTTTTTCTATATTTTCAATAAGAACCAGGCACTTCCCTGTCAAATCTTTTGTGAAAAGCTACACAAACTTAAAGACTTAAAAGTTCGGACGTTAGAGCCGGAAAAGTTTGTCTATTCTCATCCTTGGCTAAATGCTATTATGTCCTCTGAGTGGTTTAGCCTGACTGGTTGCAAAACGCTCCTCTCTGAAACGGTCAAATGATGAACAACAAATGTGTTCATTCTACTGTTAGATACCATGGAGCTGGCAATAAAACAACACGACAAACATAACCACCTACCTGTACTCGAACTTCTGGTAATTTGATCTTCATAGCCAACTCTTCTCTGCTGTAGACATCGGGGTAGTGAGACCTCTCAAATGCTCTCTCTAACTCATGGAGCTGATAGGTCGTGAATGTAGTTCGGTTCCTCCTATGCTTTTTCTTAGTCTTGTCTTCATGATCGACTGGGCTATCCTCGTCTTCGTCTTCCCCTCGTCTTTCATTTCTCTGTTGGGTCATCGAATCAAATCGGTCACAGTTTCGATTTCGTTTTGTTCCCCCAGCACTGACAGTGGTAAGGTCGATTTCCTCCTCATCCACGTCTTCAACCTCCTCTCCAGTGGAGCTGTGATGCTGTACGTAACTACCATTTGTTAAGTCAAAACGTCTGCCCACCGTGTCATTCATGCCTTGTCTAGGACTGTAGCCCTCTGTGTTTGTTCGTGACCTCGGTTGTTCTGAGAGGAGGGACACCGAGATGGGACTGCTGGGTCTGTGCGACGATACAGCAGGGTCGGGAGCGATAGAATTATGTCCAGAGTCTGCCATTAGTGTCGATGGTACTGTAGTCAAGGTGCTCGATGTGCTATCTTGCCTTGGTGGATCGTTAGGATCGAGTCTTAATTCTGCGAAAAATATGAATATTCAGTGAGTTCTAAACGTATCTCTTTACCTGCTCCTCATTACTACTTCATCCCTGCCTCAAAAAAGGAAATATCTAAAATGGATGCAGGGGGTGGGCTGATTACATCCTAGCTGTGAAGGTGCAGCCCCCGCAGAAATACAGAAGTATTTCATTACGTGAATTCCTTTTATGGGAATCAAACTCATGTTACTTTCTTGAAAAGAGACGAGTCGTCACTATACCATAGATGCAGATGTTGAAATATCATAGTGGGTACTTTTACTGAAGCTGTAAGCATGGCATGTATAACAGACTTTCATTAACAGATCTGCAAACTGGCAAAACCGATCCTGTACCGCCGCAACTACATTTTGCTACCCTAGAATTACCAAGTTCTATCTGCTCAGTACCTAGTTTTGAGAAATTTAACGTTAAAAAATTTGAACTCTACAATATGTCAAGCTTTTTTGAAAGCAGTTCTTTGAACGTCACGATAAGGACTCGGAATAATCAGCTTTGATAGGGAAACAGATAGAACATTTGTTTTCTGAATTCATGGTCTTAGTAACTTAAAAGGACCAAAAATGTCAGATAAAACTTTGTCATCCTAAGATAGCGGTTTGATAAATATGGTATGGTATGGTATGGCTTGGTATGGTATGGTATGGTATGGTATGGTATGGTATGGTATGGTATGGTATGGTATGAGGTCCCTTCTAAAACAGCTAAATGAAGTGCGAGTCGATACTTCAGATGCAAACCCCAGACGGGTACAGCGATATTAATATTTACAGTGTCCTGCCAACAGAGGTTTAACTCTCCTGCTGCTAAGATACTTCAGGCGCATCGCCGAGATCTAAAAATCTGGTTTTGGGAAGATACCTATTGTGTCCAGAATGTCGGAAAACTCATTAAAGAACATGACACTTAATTGTAACCAACAGTTAGCCTTCATAGGACAAAGCCAGGTCTATGGTTAGACATGAAAACTCCTTTTTAAAAAGACGCTAAAAAAGCTAATAATTCAAAATAATAGAAAAAATCCAGTTTGGGTTTTAAACGTGGGCCTCATAGTCAAAGTTCAGTGGTCTCAAGGAACTGAATTAAAGTAGCACATATAAATAAAGCCAAGCAGTTTTCTTGAACATGTAGATTTCTAGGAAGAGGAGGTGGTTTGTTTTGTTATATTACATTTTCCAATGGGAATTTTCTACTAGTTTTAACTTCATTTGTGTAGGTAAATGGAAACATTACTTGTAAACGACATTTTCCTCGAAATTTAGGTTAAAAGATTGCTGATTTAAACAAACGAAAAGCCCAAATAGTACAAACAGAAGACAGTGGGAAACATCGGTGAGAAAGACACGGGTTGTACAAGACTGGAGTGCATTAGAAAACACAATGGCCTCCAGTGTCAAAAGACCTCTGTTCCCATGTACGAACAAAACAAGTTTACACACTTCGTTTACATTACCATCTCCGTTCTCTGATTCCTCCGCCAGGCGGCGCTGTGCCTGTGGCTATGTAGCGACAGTTTTGCGCTTTCGGCGTGTCAAGCTCGAAATGCAAGCTAACAAGGCGGAAAGGGGAGCATAATTGTATTCCAGTACCTTACTGGAAATAAATTCAGTGCTCGAGCAAATACTTCCTTGAATGAAAAACATGGCTCAGCTGCCAATGAGCGTTTTGATTGATAGAGTTTGCCTTTCTGCCTGTATAGCATGTTTAGATTATTCTTGAGCGTCGTGTTGCATGTTATTGTAGCTCCCTGAGTCGCTGTCATGAAAACATTGGCCACTGGGTAGGCTTGTTGATTCTAAATATAAAAAACATGATTTTTTAATTCTGTAGGATTTATTATTTATTCCTGGTGTTGTTTGCTAGGATCTGTAGCTTAGCCTTGCCTTATAGCTGATAAATTCACAAGGAAAAAGCGCCCTCCTTCTATCTGTGACTGCTTTGAATCTTTTTTTTTCTCGACGGAATGTCAAAAGGAGGAATTGATCGGAAATATCTCTCTTGTTCAACCATGGATCCCCACTTTCAACAACTTGCTATAGTAATGAAACATAACTTCCTCTTTCAGCCTTGCAGCCAAAATGACCCAAAAGTTCACGTAATTTTAATAGTTTATCTATACTGAATGTGTTATACCAAATTTTAATTTTACATCTCGATTTAAACCTTCTCCTATCGTGCCTATTTCGATTTTGCTTGTATTCTTACTCTTTCAAAATTAAAGCAAAAATGACACCCAATTTATCCAGTGCTCTTTGAAGGCCCATTTTTAAGCGATCTTGTTTTCGAGAGAGTGGTAACGAGAGAGAGAGAGAGAGAGAGAGAGAGAGAGAGAGAGAGAGAGAGAGAGAGTATATTTAAGCTTGTATCAAGATATTGGGTGTTTGGACACAACACCAGCTCACCGTTTCATTTAACCTCTTTTGCTCATTTAAAACAGGATTCACACATCACCTGACGGAAACCGATAACGCCGCCAATCATTTTTGCACGGATCTCTCAATACAGCTCTGGGTGAGTTTAAAAAACAACAACAGAGTTGCGATTTCTTAGGGAGAACAAATAAGTTGCTGTTGCAATAAATTGAATTTTTGATCCAATCCCTCTGCTTGGAAACGTGTGCTGCTGAGACAAGAAAGCCACCAGCCTCCTTCAATTCACTTTCCCTGCTGTTGCAAAAAGTGCATGAGCAAAAAAAACCCACAACAAAATAAAGCACAAAAAAACAGACAAAACAAAAACAAAAATGAGAAACAAAATATAAAAAACAAATTGAAAAAATCAAATCAAACAAATAAGCAACAACAACAACAACAACCAAAAAAACCCCGACTAAAAACAACAACTACAACAACAACAAAAACCCTAAAAGAATTTAACGGCCTAAAAAGCCATAAGAAAAATCAAACAAAAGTCTTTTCCAAGAAAACGAACGAAAACAGAAAGTGTAAAGACGTAAAATTGTTCGAATTACATAATTACATACATTTGTTTCCTTTTAAATTTAAGTCCTTAATTCTTTTCAAAGACAATGGTAAACATCCAACTGCCATTTATACCACAAGTGAGGGTGTTTACCGAAGATTGGAATAAGGAAACGTTATAAAGACACCATTAATGATGCCAGCGAAGCGAATTGAAAAAGTTAAAGAAAATGAAACACTACGTCACGCAACTTTTACAGTAGTTCTTGGGTTCTGAAAATTTTAAAAATTGAAAAAAAAAAAGCAACCAACCCAACAAACCCAACAATTTTAAAATGAAATGATTATGAATTTTCTCTATTTTTTTCGAGCTCCCCCCCCCCCCTTTCCCCGAAAAAAGGGTGAAAATATGAATTCTTACCCTTCATCCGCACTTGCCTCTTTTAGTTTTCTTATCGTTATCCTTACTGTCATCGACTGTCTTCACCAAATCGATCTCCATGGTTACGTAGCATTCTGAAGCCTTTGTTTCAACCGTTCCGCTAACTTACCCCCCTCCCCCAACCCCTACCCCTCAGCTTTGGCCCAAAATACAGCAAAAATATTTCTGTCTGCTTTTCTACCTCCTAACTGTAACGACACCCAGTTCGTATGTTTCTAAGTAAGAAACATTGACAAGGATCTATGACAGTACCTTAAAAAGACTTTTCAGTTGGGTTTTTTTAACTTCGTCCTGTGATTCATATGACGTAAGATACTCTGATAGGAACTGAACTTTTCATAGCAAAATATTCATGATTTTGATAAGATAAATGGATACTATTCATTCACCCCTCCCATCCCCCCCCCACCCTTCGAAAAAAGCAAAACCATAAATAAAGAAAACAAATCCAAAACAAACAGAAACAAGCAAAAACTGACAGACAAAAAAAAAAAGAAACAACTACAAAATCAAAACAACTTCCCCACTCCTGGAGAAAAAAAGGAAACCCACGTTAACCTAAAATGAAAAAAAAAAAATTAAAATTAAGACAAATAAAGAAAACAAAACAACGGCACCACTTTGAACAGTACCACATGTGGCGTATATGTCAGAAGAAAACAACAAATCGTCTATGGAGCTTGAATTCCACAGTAATGCATCTTTTCTTTCTTTCTTTTTTTTTTGCGAGGGCGTGGGGCAGCAATTACCAAGACGGGTTTTCCGAAATTTAGAATGATCCTTACTTACTTGTTGCTTTTAAATGTTAACTACTTTTTTATGCATCACGTATTGCTTAACATGCCTACAAAAATGCAACTTCTTCTTTTCAGGTTTGGTCTTCATGCTTCGCGTCCCTCCTCCCTCATCTCTCGGAAATTTCTCCAAAAACCATCTTGTCAGGCGTTTACCCCGAACCCTTCCTCGTCAGCCAAACCAATTTTTCAATGTCTTGTATCCCACACCCACCAGTCTTCTGTGTTGTGTCTTCCACAAAACCATCAGTTGTTGATCCTCTTCATAAGCTTTCCATCTTAGGCTACAAATTCCTTAATCATCTTTCTCATGATTCTGAAAAGCGCTCATCCTATCGTGTTGTATTGTCGGAAGACTGGAGACATCTTCAGCAAGCTTGAGGGCACTCTTCATAACTCCACCCCTCCTCCCCTTGATTTCCATTAGTCCTTTCACATTTCACGGCCAAAATTGAAGAAAAAAATGAAGGAAAAAGAAGAAGAAAACAAGGACTAAAGTGGAAGACTCAGCAAGACATCAGGAGGAAAGGGGGAGCGGG
>NW_004797732.1:367780-369502 GCF_000002075.1 Aplysia californica | reverse complement strand
AGGAGGAGGAGGAGGAGGAGGAGGAAGGGGAAGAGGAGAGGAGAAGGAGGGGAGGAATAGGAAGAGAAAGAGGGGAGGGCAGGGGTAACACGATAGAAAAAAAGAAACAAGAAGTGTATTGTGTGCGCAGATATAAACATCGTTTGCTTTGCCTTTGTGTTCCAGCTTATGAACTTAAAATAATTAATGTGGAAGTCCAGAAAACAACGAATTCATTTCCCTGTTTCAGTGTTTTTAGGTATCTGCGTCGATGCTTTTAAAAATAAAACGAAAAAAAGGAGGAAGATGGTTGATATTAAACTAAACATAGTAGTTAAGTACCCAGTCTCTTGTGTTTTCAACCTTTTATAGATATTTTCTTTGTTCAAATTTTTCACTTGAAAGTGTTTCAGGGTATTTGAAAAAGAAAAAAAAACCCAGATTGATTATTTTTGTTACCAAAAAAAAAAAAAAAAAGAATATGGACAAGAGAAAACTATAGAGGCTAGCAGAAGGGAAACGAATCATGTCGCAAAAATACATCCGTGAAAAAAAGAAAAATCCTCGGGGAGAGCAAAAGAAGTCGCGGTGAGCCACCAGGCAATCAAAGCTGAGGTAACGGACACGCACCACGATCGCAAGAAGCCTGACGATGTGAAGAGAACTACCCTCATCTCCTCAAAGTCCTGCCTGCTAATGTGTCTCCTAACTCTCCCTCTCACAGTATGCTCCTAAACTCGGTCTTACAAGAAATCAGACGTCTTTTGGCCTCAACAATAGAGGTCCCATCTTCAGCTCCTCCGCTTTTTCTTGGTGTCCCAATCCCCTCTCATATTCCTCATGAATCATACCCCCACATATTATCAAAAATTATCTTTCATTCTCGTTGCGAGAAAACGCTGTCGGCCTGTCCCTCCCGGGGATGAGCCATTGTGGGCTCGTTTCAGGGCAAGGGGAGATTAGCCGTGGTGGTTCCCTCACTGCCGACAGTCCCACAATGCATCCTGTCTGCCATCATGGCGTCTCTCCACTCGCGGAGATGGTTCAGACGCACAGAACCCCCCTCCGGCGACCTGACAACGGTTTCCCAGCCAAACATATTATTTGCTGCAAATATGCGCCCTCCCGTCAATAGTAAACCGGTAAATTAGTGTAATTATTTCTTTTTATCGTTTTGACAAGTTTCACTTGGGGGTTCGCTTCCCTGCTGAGTCGAAACATATTTTTATATTTCCAGTTTCTTCCCTTGTAGGGCCTGTGGTGAGGGTTTCAGGTAGACGACAGCTGTAAACGTTTGTTATAATGCTAATGAAACGATGGCGGTGTAGGGTTAACTGAAAGTGGGGAGACAGGGGGAAAGGTCTGGAAGGATGGCGATGTCCGCAGGAGCGAAATAAGAGACTGTGGCTTAACGCATAGGGAAGACTTGGCTCACACAGATGGGAGAGCTGTTTGGGTGATAAACCAACAGAAGAGATGGGGGAGCTCAATCTGGACAAGACAAAAGCACTTTTCGTTATTTGACACAGTTTTTGTTTCCGAACACCAAAGAGTAAAAAGGAGGAGTATTCAATTCTCTTATTTCGTGAGAACGTTGAGACAATGGCAAACCTTTCCCCCTCTCTCCATTGATGCCTATAGCAAAGCTATAGATAGATAGATAGATAGATAGATAGATAGATAGATAGATAGATAGATAGATAGATAGATAGATAGATAGATAGATAGATAGATAGATAGATA
>NW_004797732.1:365793-367680 GCF_000002075.1 Aplysia californica | reverse complement strand
GATGATGATGATGATGATGATGATGATGATGATGATGATGATGATGATGATGGTGATGTTGATGATAATGCTGATAATGATGTTGCTCGTTTTGTTCAACGTTATAAAACAAGTCTAGACAGAGTAAAGCTACCTACAGCAGGAGACAACAAAGGAAACCACTTCTTAGGGCGTGATCCAAAAATTCTATTCGGATATAGCGGATATAAGAGAATGCACATGTCAACTTCGCGCACTGCAACTTGTAACAATATCGATCACGTGACTCACAGTTATCACTGGAATCTTGGCCACTTCTTCAATTGTAACACCTACACACAACGCTAATACAATTGTTTTGTAAGAGTTTTAGGGCACTTGCAACACAATAAGGTCATATACGTGCGGAAGATTAGAGCTGTTACAAGAGAGTAACAAACACAAAAAAGAAGCAGGGGGAGATAAAGACGATAGACGTTGGATAGGAAAGAAGAAGCAAATCACACTAGAGAACCCGCCAACCACCCACTAACTTTGTTTTAAAAGGCTGAGAAAACATAAGAATTATTACAAAAATAGTACAGTTAAGTTTCTTCCGATTCGTCATTCATTTTTTTAAAAACAACACGTAGTACTGCTCTTCCATCAAAACCAGAACGTTGCCAAGTTTTCCAAGTTCACAATATATCTATGTTCAATAACCCAGTCACTGAGACAAATACTCGACCTCAAACACACATAGAAAAACATATAACATATTACATAAACACATACACACACACACACACACACACACACACTCACACATACACACACACACACACACACACACACACACACACAAACATGTATATTATACATCTTTGATCAGGAATCGCTATCGTTTTGCCGGGATGCTGTATCCCACACAGCCGGGCTTTGCTCTGTTCGCTACCCAGATGTGTCCAACGGGGCATAAAAACATTTCCAATCAAGCAAAACGTCGATTTCCCTATGTCAGCCTTTTCCCTAAAGTACAATCTGTTTGCCTCTTTTCTATACTTTTTCTATCCCCCCCCCGACTCCCTCAACCCCGACGCCCTAGTTTTCGTCTCACTTGCCGTTTCCCGGGAGGACTTCAGCAGCCAGCGACCACTATGAAATAGAAAGAGGGTTAGGGTTAGGGTTTAAGGCTAGAGTTTGGGGTTGGGGTGTAGGGTTAGGATTAGGGTTTGGGGTTGGGATGAAGGGTTAGGGTTAGGGGTAGGGGTAGGGGTAGGGGGGTAGGAAGTAGGAGTAGGGGTAAGGGTAGGTCTAGGTCCCTTTTTTTATTGCGTTTGTTGGGGTGGTCACTCGTTACGGAAGTCCTTCCCGTTTCCCTTCCATACACATCATGTCCGCCGATCAGTATCTGGATACTCCCACCCCTCGCTTCCTCATTTTCTTTTACACGTTACGGTCGAAGCTGCTTTAACGGTCACCTTTCCAAGACAATAACCTGTACACACGACCACTTCCCACGCCCCCCCCCCTCTTTTGCATTTTTGAAATACCATATAAACTTGTCCATGACTTTCACCTCTCTAAGACAACCAATTATTTTTCGAAAGTGGGTGGCCATCTTGAACAGTTTTGATAATACATGTATTAGTGACGGATTAAACCCAACCACTAAAAGTCTTTGACGAAACTTGCACAAGTCTTGCCATCATTGTTTCATTTCTGCTATTACCAGACTGAAGAAATCAGTTTTTTAAAACCCTAATAGACCACCTTTAAACAAACTGATTCCATGTTTCACATCATGATCATGCCATTTGCATCGTGCCGTCTGTACTGTAGGGCATATACATTATTGTAAGTCCTTGTACTTTATTTTTTGACAATTATTTTATAAGATTACCCCACCCCCTCCCATCTCAAGCAACT
>NW_004797732.1:364718-365693 GCF_000002075.1 Aplysia californica | reverse complement strand
GGGGGGGTTGGCGGTAGGAACACAAGGATGCTATAATTATTCTGAGGCAGTAGTGTCTGAACAAGTGGGTAACAGGGAAAGATGAGGGAAACGTAGCTTTTTTAAGAGCATCCGAGCAAAGGAATGAATGGAGGACCATGATCGCCGATGTCTGTCGCAGATCTGGCGCTGGATGCTGATGACGATGACGATGAATGGTGTCTGACTTTTTTTTAAAGGTACAGAACCAAACAAGTCCCATGGATACTTTCACCGAACCCCCCGTGACTGCCTCATCGAGCCCCTGAGGTTCAATCGAGCCCAGCAGTTCAAGAGCCACTGTTCTGAAGTATTGTGGCAAGTACTGTGCATGCTCTTGTTGCTCCTCTAACTGACAAAGAGGTCTCCTCGTGTGAACATCACTTTCGAATCACGTTCGCAGAACAAAGTCTTTACTCAAAACATTGATTGATTGGCCACGTGTTTTACGGCACTATTGGCTCAATTGTGGTCATGTAAGTGCCAACTTACTCAAAACAACCTATCTTTGAGATTGTAAAGACTAATTAATGTAACACCTTTATCGAGATAATTTGAATCTTTTGGACGCCATCTACGGCTCCCCTCCTACAACACTCTCTACTCTAGTGTCCCCCACTACTGTGGTTTGCCTGCATCTGTAAAGACTACAAATAACACGTCCCCATCGACACACTTTGGATTTTCATCCAGGAACCTTCAATGGCTCCCCAAAAACAACACACTCTATTTTCCCCACTACTTTCGTTTGCCTGAGATTGTAAAGTTTGCAAATAATGTTACGCCCCCAATGACACAGTTTCGATTTTCATCAAGAACTCTCAAATGGCTCTCTTCCTACACACCCTCTATTTTCCCCACTACTATGATTCGCCTGACATTTTACGCCCACATTGACACAGTTTAGATTTTCGTCCAGAAAACTTCTATGGATCCCCTCCCACATCGCCCCCCCCC
>NW_004797732.1:360245-361287 GCF_000002075.1 Aplysia californica | reverse complement strand
CCTCTCTCTCTCTCTCTCTCTCTCTCTCTCTCCCTCTCTCCCCCACAGACAGAATAACACAGAGGGAGCAGACAAGGACACTACTGAACGCTGGATGCAAATGTACACCAACACCCGAGCTGGAACCCAGAACCCCCGTGTCAGATTCCCTGCAAGGAAGCCATCCATCTAGAAGACTCCATTAACCACACAATTAGATCTGGACCCTGGCTCGCTCGCTCGTGCAAAGACACCGTGAACGCCGAAATGACAGACGACCCTGGTGCACTGAATACCATAGCAGTGAGTTTCTCTCGTGTGCCCATTTGATTCTTCCATTCAACATTCGTGATTTGTTCGCTATTCACAGCTATTCGAAGCAAAGACACCACGAACTCTGAAATGACGGACGACCCCGATGCACTGAATACCATGGCAGTGAGTTTCTCTCGTGTGCCCATTTGATTCTACCATTCAACATTCGTGATTAAATTGTTCGCTTTTCACAATAATATTCGAAGCAAAGACACCATGAACTCTGAAATGACGGACGACCCCGATGCACAGAATACAATAATAGTTGTGAGTTTCTCTCGCGTGCCCGTTCAAAATTCCCGATTAAACTTGTTCGCTATTAATAGCTATTCGAAGCGTAGCAGTTGCATTCGAATGCCGGGTGATTTTTACGGATAAAGGATTTCATCTTACTTGTCAGAACCCGTCGTGGTATTAGAGCGTAATATTATTATGTACAAATCATAGACGTGAATACAGCAACACTTTGTCATTGCTTATTATGAGACAGGGTAGTAAGTGGAACCAAAAATAGCATCGAATAGTGAATATTGCAGATGGCCTTATATGAGAGAAGAAAAAAAAAACCCATTCGAAGTGGGTATTCGAATAGCACAAACATTGACTTCACTAACTGTCACTTAACTCTTCGAAGCATCGATGCAGTTTAGTTTCCCAAAACCACACTGCAAGAATAGTTTCTCTCACTAGGGAATGCGTTTTGACGCCTTGACAAACTAACTAACTCTCTCTCTCTCTCTCTCTCTCT
>NW_004797732.1:355449-357282 GCF_000002075.1 Aplysia californica | reverse complement strand
CCCCAATTTTAAAAATTAATTTCTATTTAAAAAAGAGTGTCCTGCATGATTACCTATCTGTCCCTCCTTTGATCTGTTCATACACCCACACACTCATCCGTTCATTTTCGTGGGTCCATGTATCTATAGATCTGTCTAGCTCGCCGGCTGCCTGATATCTCTCTCTGTATACAAGCCTTGCGACTTAGACACGTTCATAATAACCTCCTACCCCTACCCTCATAAATATCTTATTCGATATCTTCGTCCCCGACGTCTAAAAAAATTAATTTCTTCTGATAACTTTACGACGCATTTTCGTCCCACAAAAGAAAAAATTAAATAAATAACCTTTTCTTTAATCCAAAGCTGATTTTATAAAGCAATAAATATTGAGCCTGTCTGGGGCATAAATGATCATCTGAGAGCAGCCGAGCTAGCGTAGAGTAAGCATTCGCGTATTTTTGTAGGCTCTGAAAGACGCCAACGCGAGAACGATAAAAGGAGATTCGATTTGCTGTTCTCATCAACGAGGTTCTCGACTCCATCATTTTGATGTTCGGCGACATGACGCCACGACTTTGGCAAGCTCTCAAGATGTCCCCCCAGTTCAATTCTGCTCAAAGGAGGGTTAACTTTTTACTTGCTTTAAACACGGTGATTCCTGAAGACTTCTGAGTTCAGCAACAGAAAAGCTACAAATAAAAATTATAATTTAGATGTGTTATTACTTTCCCACCGATACAATTTAGATAATTCAAGAGGTGGGCTTTGACTGTTACGGCCAATCCCGGCTTAGACGGATATATCGTCTCAAAAGAAAGACCGAAATAACCGATTTAAATTCTCCCCACACGGGAATCGAACCTCTGGTCTTTCGCATGTAACCGCTAAGTGCCTAACCACAAACTCCTCCCTCGAGGTAAACATACCACACACATTGCTAACCTAGAATTATTACAAAATCTCGTCTGCTCAGAACCTAGTTTGTGAAATCTGACGTACAAAATGTTGAGTTTCACAACACGTCAAGCTTTTTCGAATGCAATTCTTTTTGTTTGTTTCAATTCTTTGAATACAGTGATAGCGACTTCGAATAATCTTACGACTTTGACACAGAAAACAGAACATTAAACTTTAGTTTATGACCTGTAGGTCTTAGTAACTCAAAACGGCCCAAAGATGTCAGCAGCTAGAACGTTGCAATTCCAAGGTAGCGCCATGACCGCCACAAGGCAAAGACTGTGCTGTAAGGCACGCAGAGGCGTGTCCGGCAAGAGTCATCCATAATGCAAAAACACATCGATTGTCCACGATGAGCGCCAGCGGCCAGCCACCAATTAGTCCAAGACATATGTGAGGCGTCGTGGTGAAATCAGGCACTCGTCAAAATAATGAAAACAAAGAAACCAGCCATTTTCTAGCCTTGGGCAATATTTTTTAAATTTTCGTTTGGGTTTTTTTTTTCTTTAACTCTTTTTATGACCATTTAAAGCACATTTCTGTATGGATTTTACTGAAAAATATTGATTTTAGGCACCAAAATATAAATCTGCAGTTTAAAAGGACACTCAAGCTTTGGAAGTAACCAAACTTTGTCAACCATTTCCTCGCTAAGTATACCCCTGAGACCAGGCAAACCCCACCCCCTTCAATCGCAAATATATCGACTTCTGTTAAAGATAGATGGGTATTTTCTTCATCAAAAGCAAAACAAATGAACACACTTTAGGATGTCACTCACATGCCCAAAAATTGACGAGCGCCTGATTCCACCGCGTCGTGACACATACGAACGTATTTACATTGTGCCGTGAGAGGAGGCAGCCCACGGCCTAAAGGATTGGGGGGAGG
>NW_004797732.1:350844-352788 GCF_000002075.1 Aplysia californica | reverse complement strand
AGACAGACAGACAGACAGACAGACAGACAGACAGACAGACAGACAGACAGACAGAGGGAGAGGGAGAGGGAGAGGGAGAGGGAGAAAGGTGGAGGGGGTGTCGGACTAAGATATATCTTTGTTTCTTTGATTTAAGAGAAGCAAATTGACACAATAATTGTCGTTTAGTTCTGGGGCGAAATAGTAGGACAGACAGAACTAACAGAGGGAAAATAAAGAAGGAGGGGTAAGGCCTACCAGTGGCACCCTCCAACCACCCATGGGCTGAGATATTTTCGTTCAGCTTTAGTATGAGTTTCACGGTACTCGATACACGAAATAGATCATGTAAATGCCGAAGATTAGCCGTGTTTCTAGATAGAAACATACCAGGAAAAGACGGAGGAGATACAAATACGATGGATATTTGAGATGTTTGTTTCAGTAAAGAGAAGCACATTGACAAGATAACGGTAATTTAGTTTAGGGAAAGGGGAAGAAAGACACACAGAAACAACCGGGGTTGAAAGAAGTGAAGTAAGGCCTACCAGTGGCACCTTCCGACAACCCATAACTTGAGGGCTGGTTTGTCCAACGCGTCAGCAGTTCAGAAAATCAAGCCACATGTCTATATTTTATCGTACAGGTAGCGTGTGAGTGGTCTGTCAGAAAGGTTAAAGCAACTGCAATCTGTAACATCATATTATCAGTCCTTACGAAGAGGAAAAGGCGTGGGAAAACGTCAAATCGTTAGTCCAATATAAGGGAAAAGTGGAAAGTGTTTGTTGATGGCTTACAACTTGATCCAAGGTGAGAAAGGTAATATCGATGATGATGATGATGAGAGTTTGAGTAATGAGAAGAACACTGGCATGGTAACGGTAGAGTAGAGGGAAACAACAGACAGAAACAAAAGATGGAAAGAAATGTAGCATGCACTACCAGTTGCGCTCTCCAATATGCTACAATAGTTTCAGTTATTTAGTAAGATTTTATGGCACTAGCAACACAATACGTTCATATATAAGTGCCGGAAATTAGGGGGAGAGATACGGACGATAGATGATTGACAGGAAAGAAGGAGCAAACGGCACCAGAAAATCCTGCCAACCACCCAACCTCCAACGTCACTAATGTCCGGAAAACGTACGACAAACAGAAACAATAGGTAGGCAACAAAGGTGTAAGACATACCATCCTACCATTCGCACAATACCAGGCACTATCTGCATTGTCCATGCAGTCAGAAAAGCAAATGAGATTCAGAAGCATTAATACTAGCACAACTTAAAATCTTCCCCGATACATGGCCCATTCTATACTTAATATGTTGCAACAAATGACAAAATAAGAAAAACCGAGATGATCAAGAAGACAAACAAGAAGGT
Organism: Aplysia californica; assembly: GCF_000002075.1. Taxonomy (NCBI): domain Eukaryota; kingdom Metazoa; phylum Mollusca; class Gastropoda; order Aplysiida; family Aplysiidae; genus Aplysia; species Aplysia californica. The sequence continues at coordinate 351,421 of NW_004797732.1, read as the reverse complement.
ACCATGATTGTCAATGTCTGCCCCAGACCTGAAGAAGAGGAATCCATTAAGAGACGCATTCTTTACCATAATATTGTTTTAGTAGAGGTTTTACGGCGCTCGCAACTGCATAAGGACATATGAGCGCCAGAAGATTAGAGGTGTTACAAGAGAGTAACAAACATAAAAAAGGAGGGGAGGAAAGGACGATAGATGTTTAATGGGGAAAAAAGAAGCAAACCACACCAGCGCACCCGCCAACCACCCACCGTCACCATAATAATAATAACAACAACAACAAATAGCATTTGCACAGCGCATACTCGCCGCTCGAAACCCAGCTCGATAACACGCTCTATGCACTTTACAATATGTGCTATTACGCAGCCTGTCCCTTCCTCCAGCCCTTTGGCTCAAACAACATAAAGGTGAGCATCATGATATGACCAGTGGCAGGTAGTTAGTGACATGGATCAAGGCGGTTGGCCACTCTGAGTCTGCCAAAAGCCATCAGCGCACGCACGTGCACGTCAAACATCCACACATGCCACACACATATAGACACACACACACACACACATACACAAATACACACACA
>NW_004797732.1:349160-350564 GCF_000002075.1 Aplysia californica | reverse complement strand
CCCCCACACACACACATAGATCGAGCGGTATAGTGCTAGGAGGTCGTGTATCCTGTCCGAGCGTGCTTGTGGAAATAATACCCACAGCGCACTGCACAAAAACCGCATCAAATCAAATCCCGAATTCGATTTGGTTTGATACATCTGGAGTTTTATTTTAAAAGACAGCACATCCAGTTTCATAAAGAAAGTGTTCAGGAAAGCCCCCCTTTCTTTTTTTTTTCTTTTTGCCCTTCAACAGCAAGTCGCTTTGAATATAAATCTTCAAAACACTTTCCCCGCCTTATTTATTAAGATATCAATGCTATAAAAAGGCAGAAATGAGCGTCGTGTTTTAAACTATCAGGTGGAATAGATAACTCAGTTTCGTCCAAAACCGGATATACTGTCTTTTGAGATAAAACTCAAAACATTTGAGGGTGACTATATTTTCCTTGATGGAGGGGCAAAAACTACAATCTGGTACAAGTTGATCAAATCCTCCAAGATCCAACACATTCATTTTTTGGGGTTACATTCGGTTATATTTGATGGAAAGCGAGGCCAACAGCCAAGCAAAGGGCTACAATTCGTATTATGGGGTCAGATGTTTAATTGTTGGCACACCTAATGTTACAAGCCCTATGAGCTGCCAAGTGAGGTTTGATGAAGAAAAGCAGAGTTCTATTTAATAGAACGCCCCGTCCAGATCAGACTCCGTTTTATGTTCTTTCTCTTTTACGTGGGTGCCGTACGCCCCAATCGACACAATTCATATCATTTAGGAAGGCGGGCTTCAATCCTGCCTGTCAGAGGCCAACCGGGAATAAGAGGCAAACAATGTACCAGAAGAAAAACCCAGATACTCGATAAAATTCGATAAAATTTCTCCCAAAAGAGGAATTGAACTTGGATCTCCTTCATGTGACGGTAAAAAGTGCCTAACCGCTACACTACAGATGCAAGTTGACTCGATTTAATCAAGCAGATCGAGTCTATCTGATCAGTGGGCATCCGCGTTATAAATACGGAGTGCTCAATGGGGGATCGGTTCACGGTTGTTTTTGAGGCGACGAGTCGGCCGCTCGGTTCGTGTCATGATAGCCGCTTGGCGATCTCAACCTGGCTAGCAAACTGAACCAAACCGATCCGATCGTGCCAATGGGGACTGGGTATTAAGCGTGAGTAGTACACTGTACAGTGGCCTGATGGAACTCCGCTGACCAAAGCATAACATTTTTACGGTCAGTGGGTCGTGCGTGGACAGGCAACATTCCGGTGGGGAACACAATAACATAGCGCGGGTGTATACCTTACTGATTGGCCCCGATCTTGGCGTGGACCCGGTCTATACGTTCTTACTCTGAGCGGTAAACAGGGGATATCAAGAGTTACCTCGGGTGTTTGTGAGGGTATGGGGGGGGG
>NW_004797732.1:344177-345777 GCF_000002075.1 Aplysia californica | reverse complement strand
GAGGGGATTACACATCCCAGAATCGACACGGTGTTCTATTTTTTACTACCATCTTTCTGTATATTTCTCTCTATTTATTCATCCGTCTGTCTGCCTGTCAGTCTGTCTGACTAGCTGTCTATTTATCTATCGATTTAATATCGATCTGTCTATCAATCTGCCTGTCTATCAATCAATCTGCCTTTCAGTCTGTCTGTCTCTCTATCCATCTGTCTATGTATCTGTCTGTCAGCTGATCGATACGTAGATATCCTCTAAATAATCTATATCATGTCGCCGTATGTATCTATCACAACCCACACATAGAGTTTCCCCCAAACTTCTAAGTGCCCGTCTGCCTCTCTCCGGCTGGCGTTCCCCTATTTATGATATGCACAACGTACACATGTCCTCGAGTGAGCCGACTCGCTAGGTGGTGGGGCACTCGTGCCCTCACTCTGTCTCCCACACACCTCGAGGGCCGGCTCGCTCATCAATGATGGAGGAGCCCGGCTCGGCCCCGGGACACACAGAATTGGGAAAATAGACAGGTTGCGCAACCAGCTAGCGTTTCCAGATTTTCTAGAGCCGATGGCAGACCCCAAAAATTTTTGTTAAATTGGACTTGTTTCAGTAAGTGTTTTATGGCACTAAACGACCGGGTAGCGTTTACAGAATTCCTACAGCCGATGGCAGACATGAAAAGACAAGATTGATCTTGTTTTAGCGCGTATTTTACAGTACCTGCAACACAATAAGATCGAAAAGGTGCCGAAGATGACGAAGATTATAGGTGTTACAAGAGAGTAACAAACATAAAAAAGAAAGAGCGGAGGATCTGACGATGGGTGTTTGATAGGAAAGAAGGAGCAAACCACATTACCAGAGCACCCGCCAACCACCAACCAAATTGGTATACGGTTATAGATGTTTTACGTTACGTACCCTCATTGTTAGTTTGTCTGTTTATTTATTTGTTTGGTTGTTTGTTTGTTTCTGTGTCTGTTTGTTCGTTTGTCTAAGTAAATCGAAGTACAGCGACACAGTATTGGCCACCTAGTGCTAGGAAAAATAAGAGTGACAGACAGAAACAACAGACGAAAAGTAAAGAAGTAAGACCTACCAGTGGCACCCTCCAACCACCCAAAACGAACCCTTCCACCAAACCAATTTATTGGTAAACCATTTAGGAGGCTGGTTGCATAGACCCTGTCAGTCACGCCAATGGGATACAACATCCCGCGAGCGACGACAAAGCTCCTCGCAGCTACACTATAGACAGTACAACAGTTTTAGTTTTAGTAGAGGTTTTACAGCGCTCGCAACTGCATAAGGTAATATGAGTGCCAGAAGATTAGAAGTGTTACAAGAGAGTAACAAACATAAGAAAGAAGAAGGGGGAGATAACGACGATAGATGTTTGATAGGAAAGAAGAAGCAAACCACACCAGAGCAGAGCACCCGCCTACCACCCACAGTATAACGATTAACAAACTGACGAGAAAATATCAATACTGCCTTTAGGCAAACAAAAGCACAGTAAAAACGGCTAGCGTCGAACAACCCCAACAAAAAATTAATGTAATTCATCATTGTTCGACCGTTATTGTCTGACTCCCCT
>NW_004797732.1:342076-343357 GCF_000002075.1 Aplysia californica | reverse complement strand
GGGGGGGGGGAGCACATGAACTTTTACCAGGAGAATACTGAAATTTTGAGTTTGAGTAAGAGAAAAATTGGCGGTTTTGGTGTAGCGGTTAGGCACTTCGCCACCGTGCACAGAAGACCTCAGTTCGATTCCCGTGCGAGAAGAACTTTTGTCGAGTATCCCGTTCTTTCTACTTTCACCAAGCCCAATCTTTTCCTATATGTATGTATGTCAGTCGCTTTCGAGCAACAGTACCAAGCCCCCTCTGTTACTAACCATTTGTCTGTATGTTGCTATCGTGCAACCATTAAACCGTTCCTGACTGACTGCCTGTCTGTCACAAAAAACAACAACACCAAGCCCAATAATGTTTCTATCTGTCTGCCTGTAGCTATCACGCAAACACCAAAGCCAGCCCTGCTCCAGCATGTCTGTCTGTCGCATTTGAACAACAGAACCAAGCCCGCTCTGTTCCTATCTGTTTGTCAGTCTGCTGTTCTCGAAGCAGCTCTGTTCCTGACTGTCTGTCTGTCGTTATCGAACAACAGAACCTAGCCCAATCTGTCCATATCCGTTTGTCTGTCAGTCGCTATCAAATAACAGCACTAAGCCAGATCTGTTCCTATCTGTTTGTTAGTCTGTTGCCATTGTGCAACCACCAAGCTAGATCTGTTCTCGTCTGTCTGTCTGTCTCTATAGTGCAACTGCACAAAATCACTCTGTTTCTGTCTGTCTGTCTGTAGCTATAAAACAACAGCACCAAGCCCGATCGGTCCTATTTATATGTCTGCCTGTCGCTATCGAACAACAGAACAAAGACTGATCTATTCCTATCTGTTTGTCTGTGTGTCGCTATCGATCAACAACACAAATCCCCTTCTATCCTTGTTCCCACTTCGGTGGACAGGCTTCCCCGATACACGACGAGCGCGCCAACCACCCCGGACCTTTGAACGGTGAAACATGAATAATTCCTGGGTAGCCAAACACTGGTTGACTGCCACTTCAACGGGATCAGGCTCCGTTGTCCTGAGCGTTTATTACTGATACACCCACGACCCGATTTACCGGCTGCTGTGAGCGGGGTGGCACAGTGGGCAGTGGACTTGGTCCAAGCGTGGAAATTCGGGACTTCGATTCGAGTGAGGTCCGAATGATCTTTTTCTTCTTCATGATTGGAAGCTCGTTTCCTTCTTTCCAACGTGGTGCCCTACGCGGGGTCATATTATTATCTCTCTGTCTCTCTGTCTCTGTCTCTCTCTGTCTCTCTCTCTCTCTTTGTGTGTGTGTGTGTGTGTGTGT
>NW_004797732.1:338667-341822 GCF_000002075.1 Aplysia californica | reverse complement strand
TCTCTCTCTCTCTCTCTCTCTCTCTCTCTCTCTTGCTCTATTTCGTATTCAGCCAGACAGCATCCTCGTTTGTCTTTATGCCCATCGGAATATCCCCTCCAGCACTCAATCTCAAGCCTCGACAGCCTCTGGGTCCCAGATCAACATCAGAATTACCCACCAGTCGACAGGACATGTTGTTGTTCATGGTTATCGCTGTTGTCGTTGTAGGAGTTACTGTTGTTGTTAATGTTGTTGTTGTTGTTATTGTTGTTGCTGGTTGTTGTTATCGTTGTAGGAGTTACTGTTGTTGTTGTTCATGTTGTTGTTGTTATTTTTGTTGCTGGTTGTTGTTATCGTTGTTGGAGTTACTGTTGTTGTTGTTAATGTTGTTGTTGTTATTGTTGTTGCCGGTTGTTGTTATCGTTGTAGGAGTTATTGTTGTTGTTGATTTTTTTGTCGTTAATGTTATTGTTGCTGGTGTTGCTGTTGTTGTTCTTAAGCTGCTGTTTTTTGGTTGTTGTTGTTATTGTTATTGCTATTGTTGTTGTTATTACTATTGTAGTCGTTATTTTTGTTGTTGTTGTTGTTGCTCTTGTTGTTGTTGTTGTTCTTGTCGTTGCTGTTGTTGTTCACACTGTTATTAAAGCTGTTTGTAAAATTAGTAGTTTGGGAGAGAGGTTGTTGTCGTCGTTGTTTTTATTGCGTTTTTTCGTTTGTTTTTGGTGGGGGGTTGTTATTATATTATTGTGGTAGTCGCTGCTGCTGCTGTTGAACAACAACATGAATATTTCATCTGACATATTCCTATGTTATGTTTATTCGAGGGTAGCGAAGCATACAGACACAATGTAACGCTCATATGACCTTATGCAGTTGCGAACACCGTAAAACCTCTACTAAAAAAAAAAATACAGACAAAATGCAACGCTCATTTGGTGCAGGGAAAGGCCAAAAAAAACCAAACAGGCAGAGAGAAAAGAGAGAAGGAAAAAAAAGCAGAAAGTAGACTTCCAGTGATAACGTCCCACCACCCGGAATACAGTAATACTTTTTTTAAAAACACAAAACAAAACAAAACAGAAACAGAAGGAGCATACCGCCCACCAACCAACCACCAACCACCCTGGCCACACGCAACGTAAGGTCACGTCAACGAAGCACCAACCGACACAGTCTCATTTCCTGCCATCGCCTGCCCAGACCAGGGCCTACTGCGACACCTGGCAGAGGAGTGCATTGCGCGCTCAATAGAAGTCCTTACAGACTAAGAGCATCGAAAATTATGGACAAAAAGAAACAAAACAACAACAACAACAAGGAAAAAAAACAACAACGGCTTTTCCAGTCTTAGGCCAAGTGCTTTGAAGTTTTCGTAAGAGATTTACGGCACTTGCAACACTATAAGGTCATATAAGTGCCGAACATTAGAGGTGTTACAAGAGAGTAACAACCATAAAACAGAAGGAGGAGAGATCACGACGAAAGATGTTTGATAGGAAAGAAGGAGCAAACCACACTAGAGCACCCATCAACCACCCACTTAGGCCAAGAGCGAAGCACTCTGGTGGGAGACGGCTGGGTGTTTACGACAACTTAAAACCATCACTTATTTCCCTCTACCTACGTCGAATACGTGTGTGCAGCAATGATGAACTTTTTGATTTCATAAGTAAAAGGCGTAAATTTAGTCAATCATTGCAGCGCCCACGCGAACAGTGTGCAGCATAATATAATATTATAGTCGGACCTTCTCTAACGGCTACCCTTATAAGACAATCACCAGTACAAACGACCACTTCCCATTTAACCTCTTGTGTATTTAAGACAATGTAATGATACTGTGTAAAGACATTTGCCTGTTTAAGACGACCAGTTCTCCCCTCAAAAATGGGTGGTTGTCTGTTATAATATTTTCAACTCACTATAATATGCAGTTGAAGAGATACTTAGTCCTGGCAGACACACGGAGCACTCGAAAAAAACCCTCCCCACACGAGGATCAAACTCAAGTCTTCTGCGTCTCACGGTGAAGCGCCTAACCGCTACACCACAAACACCAATGGCCAAACGATCAGATCCATAAACAACATACAATAAAAACGGCAGTAATTCAACGTTTCGTAAAGGTCAAAGTACTAGCCAGACGTAACGGTTCTTTATCTAGAAAAGCTGTATACAGACAACATGTCCATTATCGGTCTACATACTTATTTCCCTTAACAACTGAGACAGAAATACCGGTGCCAATGATCATTTAGGAGGCCGGCTGTTTCTACCCATCCTTTTAGGACCAGCCTAGGGTAAGAGAAGAAACTATGTCCTGGCAGACAGATGGAGATATATGCTATAAAAAAAAAACCCACACGGGAATCAAACTCAAAATCTGCGTTCGACTGCCAAGCACCTAGTCGCTACATCACAGACGCCAGAATGGTCAAACGATCGCGTCCATAAACAACATAAAACATGAACGGCAGTAATTCAACGTTTCATAGAGGTCAAAGTGCAAGTCAGACTAAACGGTTATCCCTCTAGAAAAGCTGTATACAGACGCTGGGTCCGTTATCAGTCTACCTTGTCTTTTACCTTGAACTGCTTAAGCAGAAGTATCGGTGCCTATGATGTTATTGTTGTTATGAGGATCTTCGCCTTGAACTTCAAGAGAGGTCATTATACTCCACTCAACCAGATTGCACCCTGACCAGCGGGGCTGAAAAAGACTTCCTCCAAAATTATGTCAATTCTGTCGATTGAGGCATAAACCTCTAACAATCATTTTGAATCAGAAGTGAAGCTTTCGGACACTGACCCCGGCAGACTTGGTTGAAACCACCGCCTCTCCAATTATCTCAAAATTCTGACGATGGATGGCTCAGGCTTTAACCATTAAGTCATTTGTTTAAATCAGGGAAGCATTCTCCGGACACTGACCCCTCCTCGCCCACAAAATGACCAACGTCGTGACGTGGGTACTGCTGCCACGGGGACAGGGTGAACGTAGCCTTACAAGTGTCGCCTGGGCACATGACGAGCCGTGAGAGACGCACACATGCTGGACCCGTCTTCTCAGCCATACGACAGACAGCCGGCTCCCCAACTAGTGAAATTACGAGGCGGTAGAAGTTCGATGGCTTCATTAAAATCTCCTGACGATTCGCCCGCCAGAGGAGGGG
>NW_004797732.1:334839-336654 GCF_000002075.1 Aplysia californica | reverse complement strand
TCTCTCTCTCTCTCTCTCTCTCCCTCTCTCCCTCACACACACACAAACTCTCAAACACACACACACAACACCCCTCCACACACACACTAGGAGGAATGCTTTCATTTCGGGCGCTCCGCAAACTTATTTGGATCATGCTGGACTAAGGAACGAACGACCCCTGGTTCGAGCCCCCGACTATGTTTTCTAGAACTCTGGTCATTCTTAGGAGTTTTCAAGACATTCAACCCACTAGAACTCGGTCCGATCAGAGATGGTAGTTAATTTGGCATTCTAAATAACAGTCCTTATTGAAATGGGTATTAAACCCTTTCACTTGCTAACCCACTTACTAAATAAAGCTTTAACTTTAATTTGAATAAAGGGGAGCACTTTGGTACGATAACTACCATTGAGAGCTGGGAGAAGGCAAGATAAATACACAGAAACAACAGAGAAAAAACAAGTAACAATTTTCTATTACACATGACATCACAGCTAGCCCCATGTTGGCCTCACAGAAAGTTGAGAACCCAAGCGTAGGGAGAAAGTTAAAGTAAGTTTCCCACGGAGGGCTTAAGTAAATTTTTACAAGAGGACTTCCCAGTGGCACCATCCAAACACCTGCGAAGAATACTTCTCGAACAAAAAGCAAGATCTGTCTTTCAATCTCACAGTCACGAGGTTAAAGAAAACAAACCCACATTTTTAAACACGAACTATAAACTTGAAAACACACGCACAAACAAACGCACGCATATATAATAAAAGCACAAAAATGGGGACGGGGTGGGGGTGACGTGTAAACATAAAGACTCGTGATAGTTAAAAACTTGTTTTAAATAAACCTAAATCAAAATAATTTGCATATATCACTTTAAGAAAAAACAAAGGCCTTTCTCCAAAATGTCAGCATCAACGCTTCATAAACGAAGATATTACCGTAAGCCAAAAGTCAGTTGACCCAAGTTCCTAACTGAGGCCAGTAACTGGGTGTGCTCACTAATCCACTAGGCCAGCTCCTGGTGTTTAAACGCATCAAACTGCTGCTTAACTGTTTGAAGACGAAGCGGACACATATGTCCGATCAACAGAAAGCCAAAGGCAAAGTTGTGGTAAAATTCGAACCATCATACTAAATTTAAAACACGAATTTGCCTTTTTTTTCATGCACGTTGTTCCTTGTCATTTCAAAACACAACAGAAAACTGTGTAAACAACAAATCTATGCTTATTTTCTAAATGTCCCAAACCAGCACGCCTTCAAGCGTTGTCGAATGACCAGAAAGAGCGTCCTCAATGAGTTAAGCACTATAGATCTTCACTAAACGCCCCTCTCCTGTGCGACAGGCAGCCGCAAGCTGTGCTTCCCCTAAAAACACATTCTGCTACACAACACTGACTCCAGTGGGAGTGGGTGGGTAAGTACGATAGCAGAGAAGGCAGTGGTGCAGGTGAGCAAAGTCTTCATTTCACACCTGTTACACCTGTATCGATAATATCGTTTTTGTGTGTCTAGGTATGTGTGTGTTAGTGTGTGTGTGTGTGTGTGTGTGTGTCTGTGTGTGTGTCTGTGTGTGTGTGAGTGTGTGTTAGTGTGTGTGCGCGTATGTGTGTGTCTGTGTGTGTGTGTGTTAGTGTGTGTGTGTGTGTGTGTGTGTGTGTGTGAGTGTGTATGTCTGTGTGCGTGCGTGTGTGCCTGTGTAATTCATGTGTGTGAGTGTGACTGCGGGTGTGAGTGACAATGAGAACGTGTGTGCCTGTGGGAGGTATGTGTGTGTGACAGACAGACAGACAGACAGACAGACAGACAGACAGACAGACAGACAGACAGAG
>NW_004797732.1:326266-328884 GCF_000002075.1 Aplysia californica | reverse complement strand
ACACACACATACACACACACACACACACACACACACACACACGCACGCACATACGCACGAACAAACATGCGCAGACACGCAGGCTTACAGTCACATGCATAACATAAATGATCAGTAATATAAACAATAATAATGTTAAGCTTGAAACATACTCAGTATTTACTGATTGTAAACTGTGTCATAATATTTATACTATTGAAAAGACGCAAGGGGGGGAAGCGGGAAATAGTCGTTTGTACAAGTAATTGTCTTAAACAGGTGGTCTGTGTCATTCAACGGTGCCTTTATTTACAGAACAGAAAAAAACGCAGGGGGGGTGGTGGGGGGGTCGTTTGTACAAGTAATTGTCTTGGACGGGTGATCGTTAGAGCAGGTTCGACTATATATATATTCCTAAAGGATCTAGATCTAGACATATCTGACATTACTTGAACCATAAGGGAGGCTGGGAGTTTCGACCCTGCATGTCAGTGCTAAATCAGGCTAAGTGGAACGCGACTTCTCTGAGGGGAGAGAAAAAAAAGAGATACTCGATAAAATACCTTCCCGTTATGGGAATTCGATTACAGGCCTTCATGCGCCTACGGCACAGAGCAGAGTCAAACCATTTCAACTACACAGGTTGACTGGCTGGCTGGCTGGCATACAGGACAATGATTCTCGCGAGTGGCAGATACACGCGCAAGTGTCTAACGACACACACACACCAAGAAGCGATTTGTCACTAGGAGTCGTCAAGACACTAAAGGTCAACGTGGCGAGTGGCGTATTGCAGCATCCTAGCACTAGGTCGATGCACAAAGGAAGTCAGCACGAGCCTTACTACTGCTAGAGATCTAAATGACATGGAAGGATTTATGAAATGTTTGAGTTAGATGAACCGATTTAACAGGAACGTAAAATCTATTTTTGTGGCATTTTGTGATCATTAAAAGTCGCTTGAAAACGTTTCCTTCATTTTACTCTCATTACACAGCTAGAAATCTCGAACTCCTCTTCCTCCTTGGATGTTAAAGGTCATCATCAGTTCGTGATGTGCACATTATTATTATTATTATTATTATTATTATTATTATTATTATTATTATTATTCGTATTATTATTATTATCATTTACATCATCTTACAACCTAGAGTAAGAAACCAGATGCTCACCTACCACAGAGCAAACTGGACAGAGTTGCACAAAAGTGTACTTAAAATAGACACATCATCTTAAACACTACAAGACAAAGGTGATAAGTGGCAGTCGACACTGTGTGCGTATATATCGGGCCCAAGAACAATGGAGTGGTACAGCATTCTAACGCACACGTGCAATATCGAGATCTATCTACCAAGAAAAGAGACGTGACTACAAAAACTGAAGCTCACTGCTAAATCAGCCCAAACCGTAGAAGTACGTAATCCAAGTTTAAGAAATGTGGTATCTTCAGAGCGAAGAGACACGGGCCTGTAACGGCGGATACCAGGAGCTCATGTTGACAGCTTGTGAACTCGGTATGAGGAAAACCAGACACACACTGCACTGAGAAGAAAGCTGGTGGTGGTGGTGCTGCAGGCGTAAAGTACGGTCAGCCGATGACAATGATGACCAAGACGATGGCGAAGATGATGATGAAGACGATGGAGCGACGAACGGCGACAATCCAAGAACGTGAACAAGTTGTCGTCGCGAGTGGACACGCGCGCGCGGACACACTCCAGTACACGCGCGTCAGCTGTTGTGCTGGGGTGGGGGGAGGGTAGAGCAAGCGTGCGCGTGCGTGCGTGAGCGAGCGCGCGAGTGTGTATGTATGTGTGTGGGGGTGTGCGGGGTACGTAGAATCCAAGACACAATCCTGCCAGCCACAACTCCTCTCACACACGCACGTGGTGAGTGAATGAGTGAATAGGTGAATAACTGAATGAGTGAGTGAGTGAGTGGAGTGAGAGACGCAGTGCTGCCTGACACCGTGTTGGCGCGCGCTCGCGCGTGTGTGTGTGTCTGTATGTGTGTGTATGTCTGCCTGTGTGTAAACAATGAATCAATAGAGGGAGTAACACGCTCGCCGGCCCCTCGCTGAAGCGGTAGAGGAGGGGGAAGGGGAGACACTCGCACCACACACACACACACTCACACACAGGGAGAGAGACAGAGACATAGAGAGCGGGAGAGTGAGCGAGAGACCAGGGAACTCACTCCCTCGCGCGCGTGCCCAGCTCACGGCTCACGAACGGTTCGCGGATACTCACTCAACCGCCATCGCTCGATCGTCCACGCGCTAACTCTGAAGTCAATGCTAATTCTTTTCGTTTTCAGCCTTTTTGTTTGGGGGTTGTTTTTTTAATACTTTTTAAAGTCTCCTTCTTTCCTTCTTCCTTCTCCAATAGCATAGCATTATTATTTCCGATCAGAAGTTTGGCCCGCAAGGTCTGTCCGACTCTCTCCTGTTTGTTTTGTTTTTGTAAAGTGTTTTACGGCGCTCTCTCCATCTTCTAGACTTCAGAAATTCTTGAAATCTCATACAATACAATCCTTGCATTACCCTTTCTTCTTCTTCTTCTTCTTCTTCTTCTTCTTCTTCTTCTTCTTCTTCTTCTTCTTCTTCTTCTTCTTCTTCTTCTTCTTTCTCTCAC
>NW_004797732.1:321356-322398 GCF_000002075.1 Aplysia californica | reverse complement strand
AAGAGAGAGAGAGAGAGAGAGAGAGAGAGAGAGAGAGAGAGAGAGAGAGAGAGTGTGAGAACGTTTATGATGCGGAGTGGTTTAAACATGTAATAATAATGTAATATAGTTATGTTCTCGTTTGTTGTGTGCATGGGACAGTGCAGAATAGGACCTTTGTAACACCATTGTCACTGTATGCGACCAAGGCAAATTTGAAAAATCATAAGTCACCATTTATTAGTTTTAAACGAAGACGAGAATGTTCAAGGGAAATAATCGTGAAAATCAAAACAGCACGGATGAAACTGGAAGGGAAGCAACTCGTGCCCCCAGCACGTCCAGGAAATAATTTACATGTTAACACGACAGGAAAAATAATTAAGCATTACAAACATAAAAAACGAGATCACAGAAGAAGAATTTAAAGAAAGACCGACAGACACAACAAAATCTGACATTTGTTAGTTTGTTTGTTTGCTTGCTTTTGCATTGGTAAAGACAAGCATATAAACACAATAATAGGCAATCAGTGTAGGGAAAAGAACAGACAGAACAGATGGCGGAAAATAAAGAAGACTTTAATCAATCGCACGAGAACAAAACACCAAGACAAAACAAACAAAAACAAAACAAATAAAAACAAAACAAAACAAAAATAAAACAAAACAAAAATATTACTAAAGATTTGTAAAAACTACTCACTGCGCGGCGATGCCCCCGGGCTGAATGTCCTGCACGTAGATGCCCAGCTGTCCCTCGTTGTCCGGCTTGGTCACACCCACCACAGAGAAGCCCAGCGACTGGCTCTCGGGTTTGAACAGCTGCACCTCGTGCACGGGGCGGCCTGACGCCACTTTCTCCACCGCCACATCCAGCTCGCTCTGCTGCCCATAGTCCAGGGTGTCTGTCACTGAGGGAGGGGTGAGGTGGAGGAGGAGGGGGAGGGAGGGGGAGGAGGATGGGGAGAGGAGGAGGGGGCACGAGGAGGGAGAGGAGAGGGAGGACAGGGGAGGAGAAGGGGGGAGGAGGATGGGGAGAGGAAGAGGGGGCAAGACGAGGG
>NW_004797732.1:310394-321148 GCF_000002075.1 Aplysia californica | reverse complement strand
AGGGGATGGATGGAGGAGGGGGAGGAGAGGAAGAGGAGGGGAGAACGGAGGGAGAAGGACCAAGAGGAGGAGAGGGAGGAGTCGCAGAGGAGAGAGGGGGGAGGGGGAGTGAGAGAGTGGGGGGAAGCATTAATAAAGAATAATTTTAAAGTCTGAAATAGCCTTGACACTACACAATATACAGTAAAAGAGATCGGTGGAAATATGGTGGTTTACATAATATAAGAATGAAAACAAGAATAACTCGCATTATTAAATGCGACTAAAAATAGTTTACCCTCGGTGTACAGTGATTCTTGGTCTATTTCTGCCTTTTTTGCCTTCTATTTTTCCAGTTGGAACTCAATACTCAAGGCCTTTTTATTGATTGAATTCTGTCACATGATCGACAGTGGATAATTATCCAGGACTGTCGCCCAGTGTTGAAGAGAAGAGTTGTTGTAGTTGTAGACAGGTGTACGTTTTGGAAAGTGGTCTTGGAAAGTGTCATAATTATACAGACAGTAGACAAACACACAACGTAAGAAAAGAAAGGAAGACCAAAGATGACATGGAGGCGAGCGGTACAAGTGGAAATAGAAAAGGCGAGGACATCATCATGAAAACAGCTAGAAAAGGATGCACAGGACAGGCTTCAGCTAGAGAAATGTTGTTGATGGCCTATGCTCCACTGGGAGTTTAGAAAAAGGCAAGAGAGAGAGAGACAGACAAACAAGGAGGGGGGGGGGTGGGAAGGGATTGTTTGTACAAAGTCATTGTCTTGGTCAGGTGGCCTTTAGAGCAGGCTCGGCGGTATTGCCTTATGAATGATTGTCAAAGCTATAACCCACAGGATCCGCTTCTGTATTGTCTTTATTAATGACAGTCAATGCTATCATCAGCGGGTTCCTTTGGCATATTGTCTTTATTAGCAATCGTCAAAGCTGTTAGTGTTACCCACAAAAATCCTCTGCCACATCGTCTTTATTGATGACCGTCAAAGCTATAACCCACGGGATCCTCCTCCGTAAAGTCTTTACTGGTGACTGTCAAAATTAATACCCATGGGATCTTGTGCCATATTGCGTTTATTAGTGATTGTCAAAGCTATTACCCACAGGATCCTCTTCTGTATTGTCTTTACCAGTGACCGTCAAAGTCTTTATTTGAGAGATCCTCTGCCATATTCACATTGTCTTTATAAGTGACAGTCAAAACTATTACCTGCAGGATCAAACGGCTCTCCTCTAAGTTTGAGGGTGGAGCTGTCCGCCACATGCTCTGGTGTGAACCCGTTAGCTGCCTCGTCGTTAAGAATAAGTTCACCAGACGCTGTGATGTCAAACGATTCTTCACTCAACGGTTGGGTCTGTGAAACATGCTTCAGTTCTTGTAGAGACTCCTGGAGAAAACCACCACACCATTAGCAACATCAGCATTTTTCTAGGCCTTTATATTCAAAATAGAAGGATTAGAATGGCTCTCTTTAGTATAATACAAACAACAACAAAAAAAGACAAAAACAGGAAAGACAAAATGGCAGTTTTAATAGCTCTTGCAAAGACAATTTTTTAATGGACAATTCATTTTAACAAAATTCCCTCAGTAGTGTGAGAGATGAATATGACCATAATATAATTTCCCATTTTCAGTTATAATTCCTCACTAACAGTTTTTTAAGGGTTTTTTCACATGTGCTGTACTTGAAAATATTGAAAATGGGGTAAATAGTTTCTATTCATTTTTCATATATAACAAATCAAATCACACAGGTAAAATACACTCATTGTCCTTTGCTTTTTTCTGCAGACAGCACCTCTCTGTACTAGCAGTTTATTAAAAGTCTCCCCGCCCACCTCAATTTTGTTAGGAAAATTTATATTATAAAGAAAAACTTGCATTTTTATTTTCTTAACCATGCCCTGCAAAATAAGAGTGCCAGGAAATCTGAGAGGGGTACAGAATAGAACATATAAAAAGAAGGAAATACAAAACACACAGAATGTGTGCATGTCTGTCATCCTGAATGTACTTTCTATGCCACAAATTTTCTCTTTGAAAAGATCAATAAAATGTTATCCTGTCTTTCTGAAAGACATTAGAGTTTGGGAGATTTCTTAACCTTGATTTTTGCTGAATAAATTTGAAAAGCACACTGAAACAGTAATTAAGTCAGTAATTCAATCCTCACACACAAGTTGCTACCTCAAAATTACTAAAGTGCTATCAGTTCAGTACCTAGTTTTGAGCAATTTGACGTCATAAAATTTTGAGTTTCACAACATGTCAAGCTTTTCCATATGCAATCGTCTGAATATATTGATACTGACTCCGAAAACTCTTGCGATTTTTTTATAGAGCAGATAAAACATTTGGTCTCTGACCTCATAGTCTTAATAACTCAAAATGGCCTGAAAAGTCAGATAGAACTTTGTAATTCTGAGGTAGCCAAGCACCAGTCCCTGACCGACCTGCAGTGTGAGGAGCTGCTTGAACAGGGGGCTGTCCAGCATGTAGATGATAGAGCTGAGCTCGTCGTCCTGCGAGTGGTCCCCACGGGTCCACAGCTTCCTCTGTAGGACCTCCACATACTCGGCAGCCGTCTCACTGTCTGTGAGTACACCATGTCATAGGGGATGTGTGGAAGTTTATTCACTGTTAGTTTTAGAAAGAGTTTTACGGCACTTGCAACACAATAAGGTCATATAAGTGCCAAAGAATAGATGTGTTACAAGAGAGTGACACACACAAACAAGAAATAGGAGAGATAAGGACGATAGATGTTTGATAGGAAAGAGGGAGCAAACCACACCAGAGCACCCGCCAACCACCCACTGAGTAAGTTTATTCAGTTTTAGTTTTAGTAAGAGTTTTACGGCACTTGCAACGCAATAAGGTCATGCTGTTATCGATCCAGAAGATTAGAGGTGTAACTAGAGAGTAACAAACACCAAAATAGAAAGGAGGGGAGACAAAGAAGAAAGTTTGTATTAATATATAGGAAAGAAGGAGCAAACCACACCAGAGCACCCACCAACCACCCATTAAGATAATTCAGTGTTTAAGGCCACTGGCTCATGTCACATCACATAAAAGACTCATTAGTTAAATAAAGTTTTCATTATGAAAAAGGTACAGGTGGTGCACATATCTCTTATCATGGGTCAAACATTGTCTATTTCTGTCACTGGGCCGTGTCAGGCTGGGAGTAATTAATAATTTCCTTTGATGGGCAAAATTTGGACAATAGTGAAAAAAAAGCAAAATTCATCTTAAATTTCACGATAGCTACACCTCTCACATAATGGTGAAATTATTAGTTCCACCGACAGAGATAGCTAGTTTCCTCTGCCCAACTTCCACATACTCTGCAGCCATCTCACTGTCTGTAAGTTCAGGAATCATAACGTTATAACAAAACCTGAGCTTTAGAAAAAAGAACAGTGCAAAAAATTAACGGTCATTTACTAATGGGAAAAACTGAAACAGACAGAAAGTCATCTGTGTTATAATATGGTAAGCTTTTTATGGCACTTGCAACACAATTAGGTCTTATAAGTGCCGAAGATACAAGGAGTTACATGATAGTAACAAACACAGAAAAGGAGGAGAGATAAGGACGATAAAGTTGTTTGATAGGAAAGAAGCAGCGAACCTCACCAGACAACCCGCCAACCACCCACCCACACAGCCAGTCAAAATAAAGAGAAGGAGCGCAAAGAAGTAGAACATACTAGACCAGCCTCCAACCATCCGCCCACAATACAAGAGCCAAGGAAATCAAAGATAAACTGACACACACAAAAAGCCATATTTGAAAGTCAACTCAGAACAGAAAACATACAGATTACAAAGCTCAATAGCGCATGCTCCAGAGGGAAAGAAAATTATATCTGGCTATAAAGTACAAAGTCTTCAGGACATTATGAGTAAGAAATGCTTATTTACTTAAACGCCAGAGCAACAAATTAACATGCCTGTTTTTAAATCCAAAGAGGGAATACTTTTATAATATTTATACGGAGGTCTTACTTCACGTACATTTTGAAGATTGGTATAACATAATATAGGTCTTACTTCCGGTATATTTTGAAGATTGGCACAAAATAGTTTGCATCGCATCTTTGTTTTAGACTGAGTATCAGTATGTGAAACCAAAGTCTCTCCTGTACTTAAAGATCATATGAACTTCAAAACAAGATAGTCACAAACAACTGAGAATAAATCAAACACCACTAATGCACAACACCCAAAAGAAAGAGCCACACAAAGGAAAAGCAGAATGTAAACTTAACGTGGCATGGTGTTTTGAGTTCCAAAGTGGGAGATTCAAACAGTTCAAGAAGCAATTTTTTTTAAAGTGGGGCCAGCCACTTCTTATATTAATATCTTAGTGTTTAATATTCTACAAATTACAAGATAATGTACAAGATGGGCATTTGGTCAAAGGTCAGGCTTTTGAAAGACCAAATTTCTTAGATGTTGAAATGTAAAACTTTTCAAAACAAAGCATCGTATGAATAAGTAACTGCAAAGGTGGCCACAATTCAATAGCCATCATGTCATGGCTCAAGAGAGTGTATCCCATCTTTAGCCTTTGCTGGTAAAAAGTGAAGAAATACCAGAGCTAAGCCTATGAACTATAAAATTTCAATTGAAAAAAAAAAGAATGTGGACATTGATCATATATGTATATATATATATATAGAAAAATCAGAAAAGATCCAAACTTTTCATTTTTTTTTTCAAATCAATCGTGAAAACATCATTTTAAAAAAAGAAAAGAAATATATGGCTCACCATTAACTAAAGACATCTTGCCGCTCATCCAACATCACACTCTCAAAGAAATTCGTGAAAAGCAAATCTGGAAAAAGCAAAACGAGATGAGTTAGAAGCTGCAGCAGCAGCTGATATTATTATACAAAAATTCATAACAAAATACAAATAAAATTCAAGCGATATTCCTTCACACACCAGACAGCTGGTGTTTAAAAAAAAGTTCAAAACATATCCAATCCTTGTACTTATTTCTCGTAACTGGCACTATTCCATAAACTGTGACACATTCCACAAGCACTACTACCACTTTCGGATGAAAACACAAAAAAGTGTCTCTGTGAAACCCCCAGTATTTGCAAACAGCTTACAAAGCTCACACTACAGACCAGACAACTTTGCAAGCGCAATAAGCTCTATCTAATAATAGAACAGACCTCAGGTCAAACACACATACACAAGAGGGGGAAACACAGAGCCAACCCCCGACCCCCCTCCTCCCCTTTTTTTCCTCTACTTTATCAAAAATCCAACCCCCCCCCTCCCTCCCCTTTTTTCTCTCTTCTTTGTCTAAAATCCACATCCCCCTTCCCAACCCCCCTCCAAACTCTTTTCCTTTATATTCTTCAACCCTCTTCCTCACATTACCTTCCAAACCCCTCTATTCAAGTTCTCCTCTTGGCCCAATAATTGTCTGTTTGCCTCTGGGGGGAGACAGAGAACACAAAACACACCTGAGAAGAACGCTCTCCCCACTGATAACACAGGCCAAACGGCCATCATTATAACCCACCTGCTCTGGTCTGCCTCACCACAAGCACACCGGACTGAGCTAACTGTCCACCACAGAATTGGGGAAAGGACAGAAGAAGCAATGACCAATAATTGGAGACAGCAAAACCGAACCATATTGGATAAATTGAAATATGAACAAAAAGAAAGAGTAACTTAGTGTGGGCGTGGATAGCAGCCCTTGTAAAAAACCAGGATCACTCCTTACCATCATGCCACAGAAAGAATACAGAGAATATTTAATAAAAGTTTCTTTAAACCATATCTCCTTCAAACCACAGAAAGGCTAACACGTCTTTTAAAGGTACCATACATCCTACTCAATCCCTGTAAACCAGAAAAGGCAATATACTGTCCCCGTGGTTTTATGCACCCAGCATGCATAATTTAGCAAAATTTAATCATTTGTTGCATAATTTTCGATTATTTTCCTTTATCATTCTTTGTTAAAATTAACAAAATCGCATAATTTCACATTTTTGGGCTCAGTTTGCATAATTTCAGAATTTTTCAAGCATCAAACGACGGGGACAAAATATAGTATTCTTGAATTCACAGCCTCTGAATGGCAGACAAACTACTTAAAAAATTCATTTTATAATTTCATGTATTCACTGCTATCAAAGCATCTGTCCACCTTCCCACTTCTGAGTTGTTGGGTTCTTAAAGTGACAACACAGTCCAACCTGCTCTAATTTCCACCTGTATTACAAACAGCCACTGCTCATTTCCCCCTTGCTTTTTTTTTACATTATAATGACACTGTTTAAGACAGCCACCTGTCTAAGACAGCCACGTGTCTCTTTGACAATGGGTGGCCATATTAGACCATAATAACTACAGGAGAAATAATTTACGTGATTGATGTGTCCATGAGCAGAGAATGTGACTGTGTACTGATGGAGGTTAAAGAAGGAATTTAAGCCCTTAACGTTTTAAAAACAATAACTGTGAGAAACAAAAGCGACAATTCTTTTACTTTTGTTTCCAGTAAAGTAGGGGCGGGGGGCTCTCATGGCCTAGAAGTTAAGGCGTTCACCTCTCATTCAAATGTCCCGGGTTCGAATCCAGGTAGCGACGGAAAAGTTTCTCTTCTAAAATTGTCTCCTTTCACCACCTTTCCTGCTCTCTAGCAATGATCTGTCTTCTACTTTCGTCTCCACTTTCTGTGACCCACATCCCTCACCTCCTTTGCCCCCTCCTCTAGGCTCCTGACTCTTTCTGCAGCCTTTCAGCTGTCTTTCAGCCACACCCCTGATCTTCTCGTAGGCAAGATCTACACCTAGCCTTCTCGGACAAGGGCAAAAAATCTCAGAAGTACCGTTGCAAGTTGCGCGCAGTAAAAATCCCTTTGTGGTCTAAAACTGATAAAGAGTAGGCTTCAGCCACCACCCGGGCAAATTTCAAAATTTCTTATAACCCCCTGAAAATTTTTAATATGTGTCCCGCGCACTCATATATGACCTTATGCAGTCGCAAGTGCCATAAAACACTAGACTAACAAAAAAACATAAACAAAGAAAGTAGGGGCTAGTCAACATCTCTTCCAAAAACAACTTCCAGTCTCACACTAGTAGTCTCACAAAAGGGTATTGTTCTGCTTGTAAGCAAAGTTTCTTTTAGTCAATGCTGATGAAGACCTCAAGCCTTACTGCTTTCTTGGTCTGTAAAAAAATACAATGGAAATTTTCAGTTTACATGATCTAGCCCAACAATCTGAATGCGCTGGCTCTGGAATAAAATCCAAATCAAGTCAGATCTGGTTGTCGTTCATATATCACACTGGACGTGGAAGCTGGGTACACAATTGCACACTGAAATCCCTACAGCAGGCATGGGTAAGTATGCTCAAGTTGCAAGCCTGATTAAGAAATTCCGAATGTCTTTTGGGTCAAAGCAGGAGAAAATTGTGAGACACAGGTCTGTTTAAAATCCAAGCTCTCAAAAGTTACACTAAAACTGACACTACATCAGTTAAGGGCATTTCATGAGAAATACACATCTTCTACTGTTTCCAGCTGAGCAGAAAAAACTATTTAAGTTTTATTTTAAAGAAGGAAACTTTTGTTTGTACCAAAATTTATGAACTGATGATGTGCCACATCCATTAATAGTTACTAGGTCAAATCACGGGCTTGACTTACAGGATGACAAGATTACCAGTTACCATATAAGGATTTTTTCCATTATCATGCTTAGTCAACATTCACAAATTAAACGTCAAAAAAGCAAAAGTATCTTCATCGACACTTCTTGCAATAAAAAAAAAGGGCATACAGTATAACACGGATACGTTGAACACGGAAGACTCGAAATCTCAAAATCACGCATCCGTCAAACTGTGCCTGCGGTCCCGTTTTTCTTCTTCTTCATCTTTGTAAGCAAGTTTCGCAAAGCTTGAACACAAACATGGAATAGTAATAGTAGTCTAACTAATTACGCCACTGTAGAGGTCTAAAGCAGGTGTCCTTTGAGGTGGACTTGAGACAAAATTTTAAAAATAATAATTTAAAAATACGGAACACGCAAGGTCGGAAAATACTGGTCACCTCCTTTCCCCCTCCACTGAAGCAGCTAGCTGTACTATTTTTAGTGTGCTGCTCGACACACATGCCTAGGCCCTAGGTCTAGCTATGCTTGAGTGAAGCGGGTGAGAGGAAGGGTTGTGCATCACACAGTTATATTATGCCCCTAAAGTGGCAATCTTTGTTGCGCTCCCTTGATTCTCTGGCACAGAGCCCTATAACACAGTTCACGTATCCCTCTAACTATTATTTATGGATCTCTCAAACTACCAAAGCCAGTCCCGACGAATTCGAGCTATTCCTGCTACTGCAGTACAACATTTCTTCAGACATTGGTGAGCCAAAAATGAAACCGGACAAATCACTATTTCGCCACACATTTTTAACGAAGCGGCAATTTAGCTCTTTATTTTTTAGATTTAAAGTACACAGTGATGTAATTCTATTTTCAGATGCATAGCTATCAATTTTTGGCAAATAATTCCAAACACAAACTTAAACGGTTGAAAAACATCAAATCGTTTCTGTGTAATCCTTTATAATGTCATGAAAAATAAACGATAGCACCTAAGTAGACAACAGGCACCCAACTCAAACATGATCACAAAAAAAAACCTTAAACAGACATCATTGCCTCATATATCAAACGTCGGAGACAGCTAGCAGTTTAAAAAGCCAAGCTTTGACTGACAAGTGAAACTTGCTAATGTTTGACTAAAGATTTGCAACATATTTTCCATCAACATAGATAAAACAAAGCATTGAACTGACAACTTTTTAAACCCCACTAGACGGTGAGAGAGCCTCCAGCGGTAATGACCATGTTCCCCACCAGACGCTGGGAGTAGGCCTACAATAAAAGCTGTTGTTTCCTTGCTTAGGCATGAAATTAGTAAAAAGAGCCTAGGTGCTTAAGTCTTTGCTTCTCTTTTTTTTTTTTTTTACAATTTTCAGTTCAAAGTCTTTAGTTACAATGAAAATGGCATTGTTTCAAGGTCAAACTGCCTTTTTACAATCAAGAAATTTTCCCTTTGTTTAAACATCATGTTATATATTGTTTAGAGAAAGTGGGCGTCGGTCTACGGATAGTAGATCTAGAGAGGCAAACTGACTCTACATGAGGCATGATCTCAGTTGTTAGAAGAAATTCAACTTGAATAATTGAGGGGCAATCGATCGTCAGACAATAGAGAGAACTCTAGCTCTCTTAAATTCTTAAATCCTGAAAGTAATAGCGGCTAGAATGCCGTGGAACTACAGCTAGATCCAGAAAGATCACAAAGACTCAGTTTTACTGGTGAACCAAAACCAGGATCAAGACAATCAAGTAGTAGATATATATGTCAATTTTTTTCCAAAAATTTACTTCATCCTATTCTCCTGTACATGTTCCTTCAGATCGATATAAATCTATTCACATCTAATAATAACGAATGCGTGTTCGTTGAATACTGCAGTGCTACTAAAGGAGGGTATTGTGATAACAAGGCAAGGTGCGTCAGGTTTCGGTGACAGTGGAAAAACACTCCCGGACACAATGGTAAAAGGTATGGACAGTATGGACAGTATGGTTAAAAACTCAGGGTATAAAGAGTTAAGTCTTAACTACTCAAAAATTTAAATGCACAGTATCTGAACCTTTCTCAGATCAGATGCCTAAGTGTACTAGAATTATAGCCATGTTCTGTACTACAGACTACAGAGATCAGAATTAATTACAAAGAATCTTTCACAGAAAGCTCTCTGGTTGCTCTAGAATCAGAGCAACTGGGATCAATTTTTTCTTTAGTCCCAACCAATGCCAGGAATATCTGACAGACCTTAATACAAATTAGGATTGGGATTCGATTAGGATTTGGTGACAATGACAGGTGACAACCTAGTCAGCGACAGGTCGGCCATGAGAGGACACACTAGCCAGCAACTATCTGGTCCAAAAAATCTACTTCTACTCACTTTTAAGAACGACTAGACTATATTACTACTACGAACTGGTATTAACAGGGTATTAACAGTTGGTATCACTACTACACTTGACACTACTAGACTAGATTCTAGGCCTACTACTGATTTTTATCACAACCACCTGTAAGGTAGGCTACCTGTACTGTCGTCGTGTCCTCTTCTTTTTAGTTTTTAGTTTTCGCTGTGAGGTCAATTAAATCACTACAGATTTAACTTTGTCAAATCAAAGCTATTATTTACTCAGAGCAACTGGCTGCCCCTACAAAAAGTTCTTGAAATCGTAGTACTGAGAGACCAAACAATAACTTCGAAGACTACTTTGAAAATAAAGAAGAAAACCGGAAGAAGGTCATTCGCGTGCATGAAGTAATGAAGATGGAAGCTTTTCGGAAGGGCAGTTCTCCGAAAGAAGATGAAAATGGGCCCAAAATATTAGAATGACAGGAGAAAACTAACACCTACAGTAGAAGAACACAATTGGCACTCTTCAAACAACACACAAAGCAACTTCTGACACGAAAAAGATGTTCGTCAAGTGTGACATACTTGCCTTGTTTTGATGAATGAATTGTTGCTTCGATAAATCCGCTATGTTTACGGAAGTAAAAGAATTTCGAGTATGCGCGTCCTCGTCGGCCTGCAATAGATTCGGTGTTTTAATTTTCCTCTTTGTCACAACAAGTGAGGTAGAATAATTAATAGTCTATATATATA
>NW_004797732.1:307906-309309 GCF_000002075.1 Aplysia californica | reverse complement strand
GTTTTCGGTTTGTTTTGTTTTGTTGTTGTTTTTGTTTCCTGTTTGTTTGTTTTTTTTTGGGGGGGTCACCAGAGCTGTGTGTCCTTGAGCAAGATAAGAAGTGTTTCCCTTGCTCCAAAACAGGTCGCTGCACAAATACAGGCGCCCAGCAAGAGTGTATTACTGTTCTAGATTGCGCTGTTATAATTGAGGCGTCGTGGTGAAATCAGGCGTTCGTCAAATTAATAAAAATCAAATAAACCGTCATTTTTCTGCGCGCTGGGCAATGTTCTTTCGAATTTTCTTTATTTGGCTCAACACCTTCTAAACGTGAATCTATAAATAGCTTTCTCTCTGGACGTTTACCAAATGTACAGAAACATGCAAATTCACACTTTTCAAGGATACTCAAGCTTTGAAAATCACAAAACTTTGGCTGCCATATTTTAGCTTTTTTTTTCTCTGAAATCAGACGACAACCACCTCGTTAAATAGCTAATATCTCGACTTTTAGTAAAGATAGATGGATATTTTTTCCTTCAATAGCAAGACAGATGAACAAGCTTTAAAATGATGCCAGTAACTCCGAATGCTCCAAAATTGAGGAGCGCCCGATCCCACTGTATTGTTACAAATGATATTGTCAGATAAATCTTCCTACTGGGATCAGTAAAGTTATCTAGAACAGTTCATGTATTTGAATACACTGTCAAAGCCTCATATCTCTCGGTGGGCGTCATAAACTTGTCTTGCCAGAGATTTGTTCCTCTACTCGATTCTGTCCACTGTCCACCCACAAGAGGTACTGAAACCCAAAGAGGTTACATAGTGCTAGAGCTCGCAGTAGTGGCGTCACGCGTATAAAAGACATTGTAGATTCCTCCTACCCTACCACCAAGACGCTTCCACGCGAGTCTCGAAAAGCACACTACCGGCTGTTGAACTGCGCGTGTCTTGCCTTCACGCAGCCCCTGTTCGTTTACGTGGGGGGACATCACTGCCACAAACTCTTGTTCTAGATATAATATTATTATAACCTCTTTGGTTCCTCGTGTCGGCAACGCAGACCATCTAGTCATTCTTGGGAGGTGGAAGCGGAGGCAAGTTCACAAATGACTGGTCTCTGTCGCACAGTCGCACAGCACTATGTTACCTCAGAATTACAAAGCTCTATCTGCTCAGTACCTTGTTTTGAGAAATTTGACGTCAAAGATCTTAAGTTTCACAATATGTCAATTCTTTGAATGTCTTGTTAACGAATCAGAATAATACTACGATTTTGATAGAACAGATAGAGCATTTCATTTTTGATAAGTCGTCTTATAGTAACTCAAAACGGCTAAGAATGTCAGATAGAACTTTGTAATTCTGAAATAGACTAGGCTACTGGTCAAGGCATCTCCATCGAAAAGTGCTCACCCATC
>NW_004797732.1:304213-307709 GCF_000002075.1 Aplysia californica | reverse complement strand
GAGGGTCGTTTCTTTTACCTGCTCTTTAGGCTAACTTAAGGGAAGACGTGTCAGAACCTTAGTTTTTCATTTGCAGTGACCTTCAAGATTCTTTTAGTCACCCGCATGCAAAGGTGATTTGTTTTTTAACCACAGCCAGACGATAACGAAAAAGCTACAGGCATAGATGCAGGGATAGCGTTCTTGCTTCATTTCAGGACTTCGGCCTGAGAGGAAAGGTTTTTTTTCGTTGGTGTTTTTACATCACCATTGACACAATTTAGTGTTTTTTGCGTCACAATTGACACAATTTAGATCTTTTCGGAGACGAGCTTCGACCCTGCATGCCAAGGCCAACCTGGGCTGAGATGGATACAATATCCCAGCAGAAAGACCAAGATATTCGATAAAAATTCTCCCCACTCTGGAATCAAACTTAGGTCTTCTGCATGCAACGGGGAAGTGGCGGCTATAGAACCCCTACGTGTACACCACAGACGCCAGCGAAGAATTCCAGAAGGAGCGCAGCTTGTATTTAACTTGTTTGCCACATTGGTCTGTCTCTTATCACACTTGCTTCATGCGTCCAATGAGATTTCATCCGCGTCATGGAGAGCATGTTTTCGACATTTCCGAATATATCATAATAAAGGTTAGAGAAGAGATAACACACAAGTGGAAATATCCTTAGATAAGACAGTAGAATGAAGACAGTATTATCGAATACGTCGCTCCCCCAAGCACCGCGAGAGAGGGAAATCCGCCCTCTTGACAACCCTTCAACCTGAGATCCAAGTTTTTCTATAATGTTTGTCTCTTCCAGCAGTCCCCAACTTGCACATAAAACTCCTGATAAAAAGCTGTTGTATCCATACTGGTAGGGCCTACTGTTGGAGACTGGATCTTTGGTAAGTGGCACGGGGCTAAGTTTATATTTTCAACTGAACTTGGGAGGTTTGGGTTTAAACTGTTTTATTACATCGTGTAAGGTAAGTCTTATTGCGAGAGATTTAAAAAAAATTGCATCAAAAGTGTTATTGGGAAGTAAAAGTAGACTACCCTCTTTCTTGATAGAAAGCCTAAATAGAATCAATGGAAAAGGGGGAAAAATTATAACTTTAACTATGGTATAGGACATTTAAATTACATTATTATTAGTATTACTTTGTCTTTGAAACATCCTTTCCAACGGTGGTTTTGTTATTATCCAATCCAGTCACTATCCAACCACTTGTTTAAACTTGTTTTCACAAAAATGTCTCATTAGTATGTCTGCTTTCTTGACCTTGTAGCCTCTCGCTTTGTCACCAAAAAATGTTCGTCGATATTTATTGTTCGAAAATTTCGAATGAACATAGCTACAACACTGATTTTTCGTTTTAAATATACATTCTGGTTACAACAGTTAAATCTGATTAGGGCTTACTTGTTTTTATTGGATGTTGCTGTCAGATATTCATATTCATGGCTGGGGTGCCCTTTCAAAACATTAGCGAGGTTTGATTTTTTTCAGTTTGGCCAATGCTTCTTTATTTGTTTACTGTTCTTGTTGGTGTTGTTGCTATTGTTGTTTTTTGTTGCTGTTACTGTTTGTATTTTATTGTTTTTTGCTTTTTTAAAGTTTAGTTTTGTTTACGGTTTTCTGTCCTTTTTTGTTTGCTTGTTTGTTTGTTTGTTTGTTTGTTTGTTTTAGGGGGGGGGGTGTTCGGTGTGTGTTCCTTTATAATCTAACCGGTAACTCTGTACCTCAATCATCAATGGCCAAACATTTACAGCTTTTTACTCTAATCTCACAGATTCGCCATGCTGCAGTTTCCTTCTACTGGGGCGTTCTCGCTCCTTTTGCTGCTGTTCCTGAGAACCACAGTAGTCAGCTCAGCATCGTTTACCCCTGGCTGTAGCTTTGTCGGTGGTCAGTGCATGTACACCGTGCAGCTGGGTCACCAGGGCCAGTGTGACACGTCCTCCAGCTCAAGCACGGGCCCGGTCAGAGTGAGAGGCCAACTGTTTTGTCTAGTGGTTTTGTTGTTGTTGTTGTTGTTGTTGTTGTTGTTGTTGTTGTTGTTGTTGTTTTGTTTGTTTTTACCTCTTGTAAATGTTTTACGGCGCTCGCAACTGTACACGGTCATATGTGCGCGCGGGATACATTAAACATTTTCAGTTGTTAGGAAATTTGAATTTTTGCTCGGGTGGTGGCCGAAGCCTTCTCTTATCGATTTTAGACCATCACAGCATCTTTAATGTGCCCAACTTGCACACGGGACCTCCGAGATTTTTCGCCCTTGTCCGAGAAGGCTAGGTGTAAATCTTTCCTACCAGAAGATCAGGGGTGTGGCTGAAAGACAGCAGTAAGAAGGAGCCAAGGAGTAGCAGTAGAAAGGCTGCAGAAAGAGTCAGAGGAGGGGGCAAAGGAGGTGAGGGGGTGGGGGTGGGGGCAGAAAGAAGAGACGAAAGCAGACAGCAGAACATTGCCAGAGAGCAGGAAAGGAGGCGGAGGCAGACAATTATAGAGAAGAAAATGTTTC
Organism: Aplysia californica; assembly: GCF_000002075.1. Classification (NCBI taxonomy): domain Eukaryota; kingdom Metazoa; phylum Mollusca; class Gastropoda; order Aplysiida; family Aplysiidae; genus Aplysia; species Aplysia californica. The sequence goes on along the minus strand of NW_004797732.1, from coordinate 305,205 downwards.
GGTCGCTATCCGGATTGGAATCCTACACCTTAGAATGAGAGGCGAACTCCTTTACCTCTTGGCCACGAGAGTCTATTGTAGTTTTTAAAACATTTGATTGGGCTGACATAGCAAAGCCACTGATTTTGTTATAACTTCAGGGTCAATGTGATTTATCATTCAGCTCAAGCACTCCCACGATTATAGACCTGTAGTTTTGTCTATTGTAGAGTTGAACATCCGTGTTCTGTGTTATCGACTTTTAAAAGCATTGATTGGGCTGACAGAGAAAAGCTATGGAGGGTATTATAAAGTCTGGGCTGTTCTGAAACAGTATGTGCTATTTTGGAAAATATGTATCAAAATGTGTCTTTCGTGTGTTAAAAGTCTGCTTAGAATAGCGAGGGTTATTGAAATGTATTTTACTGAATACGTGTCTGTTCAACGTACATCTGGTGTGAAACATGTTCATTTCTCAATTTGAAAAACTTCTTACTGAAAATCAAATGTTCGTGCTATACAGGAATTGCCCAATAATGATGATGGTAGTTTATGTTTAATGTAAGCTGATAATCCAAGTGCCTAACCACTAGACCACCGACGCCACACCAATGCAAGCAGTGTTCAAAGACACCCATTAGGATAGGATGGTTATAATCGAACAAAAAGTAAACAACAGCACACAAAACACCAAACCAAGATCACTTATCTTCAACAGTATTTTGTTATTTGTTTACTCGTTTAAATACTGGTGTGAGGAAAAGTGCAAAAGTAGGTATAGGCCTACAGTAATAGTTATAACATCATTGCTATGATACTTAATTCTTTAACATTATTTGAGGAATACGTGAATACCAATAGCACGCATTTTTGAGTATCTGGGGAATGAGGGCTGTGTTCGTAATTACACGCTAATGTAATTTTCTTGAAAAATTGTCTGAAGGATAAATTATGCAGAAAGTATTTTAGGCTTTTTCTTTTTTCATACTGTATGTTTTCAGTCTCCAAGGGTC
>NW_004797732.1:300620-303762 GCF_000002075.1 Aplysia californica | reverse complement strand
AAAATCAATGAAAATTGCCAAACGAGCAGGAAAGAGTATTTCTCCGATTTCATTATTCTGATGAGTGCTTGATTTCATGGCGTTGTGACAAATTTGTCTGCTTTTCAGATCGTAGACTCCTCCTCCCCAACGTGTTGTGGAGATGTGTCCCAGTTAAGGAACGACTTCACAGCTCTGAAGCGCCAGGTACGACAGGTGTTGTCTGTGTCTTCTATTTCCACTGCTAAGTGTAAGAATCCGTCATAAGATGTCACTTTTCAAAGCGGTGTATGAAGGAATCTTACACTTAGCAGTCCATTTGACCATGATCATTATTTGACGTAAATTTAGAAATTATATGGACTTAACACCCCTTTCAACACCTTAAGGTTTTCTATGTAAGAGGCGGGACTAGCGTTAATCTCCAACAGGGCTGAGCCAAATGCGCGAAGAGTCTTAAAAACTCTCCGGAACTTCCTAATATCTTCAGAAAGAAATAAGCGTTGAAATTACCAATTTTGCAAACAGGTGAAAATCTGAGATCCACACGACTTCGTTGATTCGGAAATTTACTCGTCCAGCAGGGCATATAATTTCCCCATAATCCGGTGGCATGCCAAAGGACAAACTATAAATTGTCATTTTTCAACTAAACTTGTGTCTTGGATGACTACTCTTCTCCTCGACAACGGATAGTTGTCTTGAACAGGGTCGACTGTATTTTCCTCCCAGGTTGAAGATATGCGCCAGACACTCCAGGGCAACAACCAAAACCTGACGAACGCCCAGGCGGCCTTGACCCAGCTGGAAGCTGACAAACAAAACCTGGTGTTGGCTCTCCAGCAAAAGGAGGCGGAACTGAACAACACACAGAAGGAGTTATCGCGCCTGTTGGGCCAGGCGAGTCAGGAGATCCAAGGTCTGAGGACCGACCTGACCAACGCCACAAGGGATTTGAAGACATGCCAGGCAGCTCTTGGGGTCACCTCTACTGGTTCTTTCCCAGGTAGAACTATAGCTCCTGCTTTCCTGAAGAATGTCGAGGTTTCTGTGTTGTTATGATTGTTCATAGTCTTATGTTTGGAGGTATAAAATTCACTTTGTGTTCTGTTATAAAATAAAGAAGGAATTTTGCATTCAAATAGGAAAAAATGGGAAGCTTTAAAAACGTGATGTGAAATTCTTTCAAAGGTAGAAAAATAATGAATAATTTTTAACGAGTGTTAAAATAATAATTATTTTCATTTCACGTATTAATCAACGTTTTGGAAAAAGAGGGGGAAAAACGGACGGAAGGGAGGGGGGGTGGGCTAAGGGAAGAAAGCAGAAAGGAAAAGGGGGACAGAGAAGAAGAAGAGTAAGAGCAGAAGGACAGGGAGAAAGGGGATAAAGAGGGGTAGAGTAGTCTTCTCCATTATAAATGATCGCCTGTGTTTATTAAGGTAAATATATTGTGTTCTTTCCGCCGCTTTGACCACCGATGTGGCCGAATCGGCGATCCATATCACAGCAGCCGTTCTCTCTGTAACAAAGAAAGATACAGGAGGCCATTCTTACCATCATCCATTAATCTTCTACAATCTTAAACATCTTGATATAAGTATTCCTATGACCTTTAAAGCATGCAATATCAGAATGTCATTGAGTTATAATCAGCATACCGAGTACGTATCTTGTTAGCCACTGTTAATGTTTATAATATCTGTTCATTTGTATAATGCATGTGACTGTGAGCATGGTTGTGAGTGTAAGCATACTTTTGCATTATTATGGTTATGTGCAAAAATGTGTTTGGAAGAGAGGATGTGTGAGATAGCGTGTGAATATGGGTGTGCACATGCGCGTGCATATGCGTGTGTGTGCATGTTTGTGTGTGTGTGTGTGTGTGTGTGTGTGTGTGTGTGTGTGTGTGTGTGTGTGAGAGAGATTGTATGTGTATGACGTGTGCATGGTGAAACACCAAAGCAATGTGCCAGGATCTGGACAATAAAGATGTATCTTATCTTATCTTACCTCTTGTCTCATCTCTTCTCCTCCAAAGCTTCGACACCTGGGAACATCCAAAAGACGTACTGCGGTTTTAACAACGGAACAGCTGACTGGTGTGTGTTCAGCAACCTATCGTCTGGGGTGCGCTTCACCCTCATGAATAAGGGAACAAGTAGCCGTACGGGGCCGAAAGTCGAGCATTCCACTGGAACAACCACGGAGGGTAAACAAACGTGTCACGACACGGTGGAATCAGGCACTCATCAATATTTTTGACATGTAGAGTTATTGGTATCATTTTAAAGCTTGTTCATTTGTTGTCTCGCTTTGGTTGAAAAAAATACTACTCTATCATGAATAGAAGTCGAGATATTTGCGAATGAAGGAAGTGGGGGTCACGTGGTTCAGATGTTAAATTAGCATGAGACTGGTCACCAAAGATTGGCCATTGCCAAAGCTCGAGAGTCTTTACAAACTGCAAATGTACTTTTTTTTTTTTGCCTTTAATCAAAGTTTTTTGGGTGTCATCTACAGAGATATGTGTTTTTTAATGGACTTAAAAGGTTTTGAATTGTTTTTTAAAATTCCATAAAAATTGCCAAACCGACAGAAAAATTTCAGTTTCTTTTATTTCATTATTTTGACAAGCGCCTGATTTCACCACGCTGCCTCACAAATAAGTAAATCTGAAGCCATTCTCTGCGCCTGCGACTACCGATTTAGGATATTTATTTGTTTTGCATCTTTGACGCAGAGAAGACCTCGTTATTGGCCAGGTAAATAGAGCTTACCTCTCATGCCAAAGGTCATGGGTCGCTAAACTTTTTCAATACGATGAGATATCCATAGGATGTGACTCTCTTGGTTTTACCGTTCTGGCCCAGAAAGCAGAGCAGGCCGATTACGCCCCTGCAACTGAATGCTTTTAAGAAGTAAAGTTTTGCATTTTACCCGAATACACTTGAAATGTTTGAAACTTGATATTTCTATTCATATTTATAAAATTGATGCCCGCCTGATTGAATTTCATTACGTGAAGTTCGAAGGTTTGATGAAATCAGAAGAGAAATAACTCATTTATAACCCTCTGTATAAGTGGGTCTTCCTTTTTTTTTTTTTTTTGAGACACCCTTCATTACACATTTTTACTGTGTGTGTTGTTGGCTGGGGGGGG
>NW_004797732.1:297654-299348 GCF_000002075.1 Aplysia californica | reverse complement strand
TGCGCGTGCGCGTGCGTGTGCAGAGTATCCAAGAAACCCCCCTACCCCCCTCCCCGCCCTCCATCTGGACTCAGTCAAGTCAATCCTCCCCTTGCTGGATAATAACATAGAAGTTAAAGCCTCCTTTTCAATAACTTGTTCAAGAATTGAAATTAGCATCAAAGCATATTACAATATAGGTCTATTCCATAATAAATTATTACTGTTTGATCGTTTCAGATCGGTGGGGGTGTCGGCTATCCCGTGTACGTAGCATCTACTACCTCACATGATGGCTGGCAGTATGCACAGATTGAACTGGATAGCGAGTACACGTCGCACCGTTTCAAGGTACGATGGATTGTTGGGTTTTTGTTCGAGTTGGGCGAAGATTCAATTCTGGAACCGATTCCTACGATTAATGCTGCGGAAGAAAAGTTCCGACTCCTTTTTACATATTATACCAACGGTTACCAGTTACTGTAATCATTCAAATGTTCTTTTTTATATAAATACAAACGTAACAGGGGCAGATCAGGGAAATGTAGCTTTTTGAGAGCATTCGAGCAAAGGAATGAATGAAGAACCATGATCGCCGATATCTGTCGCAGATCTGGCACTGGATGATGATGATTTTTGAAAAATAAAAGTTGATGCTTCGTAGTGTTCTGAAATCAAGGTTATCATAAACACTGAAGATGTTCGGAGCCAATCAGGTAACCACCTGGAGAAATCACATCGGTAGAAAGTAAGTAATTGGGTTCGGAGTCGATTCCAACGATTCCTAACTTTCACTTATCTGGAACCTAGCCGCCCAGCCCTAGGTTTTTTGTTGTTTTTTTTACTTTTTTTCCTTCCAGGCCATTTTCCCACCCTTACTAAACATTTTGCCTGTATAGGCCATTTTTCTGCGGTCTGACAGTATACAGAAAGAGATACAACTGTCCAACAGTCAGATGGAGACACGAAATGTACCTGATTGAAAATAAACAAACAAACTAAAAAAACAAAACAGACAATCAGCAAACAAACAAACAAACAAACAAGCAAACAAACAAACCTGTTATATTAGTGAATACGTGTCTATCCAATGTACATCTGGTGTAAAACATGGCCGTATACGTAGCCCTATTTCCTGTGTTCATATTAGCCTTTCCGGTTCTCTTTTTGGTTTCTAACAAGAGACAATGTGACGCATTTTGAAAAAAAACAACAACACAACAGCACCCCACCATTAAAAAAAATTAATGAAAAAGCCAGGCTACTTTTGTCTGAGTATATAGATTTGACTATTCTTGATTTGTTGTTTGCTCCCGTGGTTGACCATTTTTACGGTCATCATCATCATCATTGCCTTTCTCACCCTGCACCAGGGTACAGGCCATGGACAAACGCTTTCCACTTTTGTCTATCCTGGGACAGCCTCTTGATGTTATTCCGTGTCTTCCCACTTTCTGTTCATCAATCTCTGTGATTCTTCTTCATCTAGCTTATTTCTGACTGTGTCTTTTTCTTCTTTGATTACAACAAAACTATTAGTAACTATTATTATTTTGGCAGATCGATTTTGAGGCAGCGACCAGAGCTAACTATGACTCTGACGTTGCCATTGACGATGTCTACGTGTACAACGCGACTTGTGCAGGTTGGTTTGGGACCGGTCACAAATGACGTCAGCTAAAATTTGGCCCAAAATGCCTCACATCCCCCCCCCC
>NW_004797732.1:293089-294792 GCF_000002075.1 Aplysia californica | reverse complement strand
AGAGAGAGAGAGAGAGAAGCCTTCCAACATTCACATAACACGTTTCTGCACCAGAAACTGGCACACCGGCCAGCCCAACAATGTGGGTGGCAACCAGAACTGTCTGCTCATGGAGTACCCTGACGACGGCTACTCCTGGGGCGACGTAGACTGCGACACCACCCACCCCTTCATCTGCGAGGCCAAATACAACTGACCCGAACCAGAATGGACGGCTGAACCGCAAAATGTCGAATGAGCAGTCAGCATAAAATTGGCGATTGCCTTCTATAAGCTCTCTTTTTTGTTTTACTGTTATTTGTTATTCTTGTGTTATAACCAATAATATGTCAGGATCTGGACAATTATTTCTATATTTTGACCCCTTCAGGGCCCTGAGGACTTATCAATTTGCTTGTGATCTCCTAAATTGGTTCACAGCCATCAGTTTGTTTCCACTTGTACACAGGGGACATTTCAGGAGATGTTTATGAAATCCACAGAAAGGGTATTTTGGCTATTACATTCTGCCGTATCTGTACAACGGTAGATGGAAACTTATCAGCATCGAAGGGGTTAATCTCTATTGTGAGTTGTTCGTGTCTTGACTTCCTTTTCACACGTATGCATGAAATACCGAGTCTCATAATAAACAGAAGCTAAAGATTTTGCTCATGAGATTTAACTTTTTTTCCGCCCTTGAAGACTTCCCTGGTTCCTTTATTATTTTCCGAGGTCATTATTTACTTATACTAGATCTACTTTTTCTATCCGCTTATACCTCAGGGTTTCGAGGGGACATGCTATATTTTCAGACGTGGTCCAGGTTTTCTGCTCTTTGAACGCCATATTGTGCCCCTGAAGGGTCTGTAAGACTCTACGATCCATCTTTTTCTTGGCGTCACTGAGGTCATTTATGACCTAAAAGAGTCAACCCAAATTAGCTGATATGGTGGGGTCAGGAGACACTTGCGAGTTTTGATGTTTAATCTGCCTATCCATCCATCTATCTCTCTGTCCAACTTTACTATTACCCTTTAATCAACGTCTAGATCAGTGCTTTTCAACCTTTTTGTAGCCAGCCTTCACTATCACTATCAAGAGACTGAAACAAATATTGTCGTAACGCCCACCGATGTTGCAGCACTTGCAACACATTAAGGTCACAATATAAGTGTCGAAGATTAGAAGTGTTACAAAGAAGAAAAAAAAAACACGAAAAAAGGAGGAGAGATTAGGACGATAGATGTTCGATAGGAAAGAAGGAGCAAATCCCACCAGAGCACCCACAAAACACCCTCTATCATGTCTTTAAAAAAAAGAAGAAAAGAATTAGATGGTTGCGTGTAACCTGAAGCAGTTTTCATGGAAAAGCTGTAAATTTTTGTTTTGATCCGCACTTGACCTATTGGCCAAGGTCATTCGACTGACCGTACCGAGCTGATGACATGGTCTGGCTGTCAAACTTTATGAGGTAAGTCCAATGGGAATCGAATGTCCCTGCAATAAAACTGTCACTGGCCAGTTTGACATTGTTTTTGTGGTCAGAGGCTAAAAATGAAACTTTCTGTAGGCTGCCTACGCTAGCTGTTGGATAATGTCCTTTTTTATATCAAAACATTTTCATTTTCAGTGTTTTTGAATATCGCGATTGAGTTTGAGTGTTCATTCTATCTATCTATCTATCTATCTATCTATCTATCTATCTATCTATCTATCTATCT
>NW_004797732.1:291422-292550 GCF_000002075.1 Aplysia californica | reverse complement strand
GGGTCGGGTCGGGTTGGAGGCGATCGCCCCACTCGTCGCCTGAAAACAAATTTGTTTGTTTTTTAGGTGACGAGTCGGGTGCATCGGTTTGTGCTACGATAGCTTATTTGAACCCTCAATCTGGCTTGCAAATCGACCCGATCCGACCCAATCTCCCAAATGAGCACCCCATTTAAGCGAGTTTATCTCTCGCCCTGGGCCCCACTGTGGCTCTTCTTCCACTCCTCCCGGTTCTTAGCTTTCCTAGGTATGATGTTATAGTCACAGACAGTTCCCTCTTTTAGTATTTAGTTTTAGTAAGGTTTTACGGCGCTCGCAATTGCGTAAGGTCATATGAGCGCCAAGGGATGGATGTCAACAGAGAAGCCCAAACGGGGAATCAGACTACTAACTCTTCTCACCTCTCTAGCCTCAACGGTACAAAGTCTCCTTCGACTATCAAGGCACCCCGGAAATACATGTAGCAGTTCACAAGAGAGTGACAAGCATACAACAGAGGTAGCGGAAAAATGTTGTCTTTCCACCGTTTCCTCTATCTGCCTTTTCGTCTCCCTCCAATTGTACTGTTCCCTGTAGGTCAGTCCTTGTCCACCTAGATGAATGTTGGACTTGCCCACTGAAGTTTAGGTGAGGGGGGGGGGGGTGATTGAGGAAAGGGAAAAGGGGAGGGAGTGTAAGAAGGAACTTCTTCTTCTTATCTTTTCCAGCATTTGTGCGTTGCGCTGCAGTTGTCAAACATACATTTAATTTATACCCGACAGCGAATCGAGACATGGAGCAAAAACAAAACAAAACAAAACAAATGCTCCTAGAAAAAACAAGAACCCTATAATAAAACACATGTGCCTCTTCGCACATAACCATCCATCCACATGAAAAGGGACGGGTTTTTTTAAATTTTTGAAATGTAGATCTAGATGTGTTTTTTTAAACATCCCAATCGGCACAGTGTAGAAAGAGGCGTTAAATATAACAAAAAAACATGACTTGCTTAATTGTAACCCGTCATGCACACCGAACGGAATATCATTTATGCTCTCCCCAAGGGAGGGGGGAGTGAGGGGGTGGGTGGTGTTGTTTTGATTCTTTCAAGGATGGGGGAGGGGGGTGAGAGAGAGCGAGAGGAAG
>NW_004797732.1:287038-288026 GCF_000002075.1 Aplysia californica | reverse complement strand
TATGTGTATGTCTGTGTGTATGTGTGTGCGTGTGTGTGTGTGTATGTGTGTGTATCTATTTGTATGTGAGTGTGTATCTGTGTGTGTATGTGTGTTATGTTTGTGCACGTGTGTGTATGTGTGTGTGCGCGTGCGTGTGTGTGTGTGTGCGTGTGTATGTATGTGTGTGTATCCGTGTGCATATGTGTTTGTGTGCATGTGTGTATGTGTATGTATCTGTTCGCAATATGTGTGCATATTTATACGCGTGTGTGTATGTGTGTGTATGTGTGTGTATGTGTGTATCTGTTTGTGCGCATATGTGTATGCGTGTGTATTTGTGTGCGTATATGTTTGTGCGCGTGTGTTTGTGTGTGTGCGTGCGTGCATACGTGTGTGCATGCGCGCGCGCGCGCGTGTGTGTGTGTGTGCGGGGGGGGGGGGGGGGGGGGTGCATTTTTAAGATTCAATAATAAAAAAAGCCAAATTAAGACATATTATTTTGTCAATCGGTGAGTGCGACATAACGCCCTTAGCAACTAGCAACACTGTAAGGTAATTTTTAAGAGGCGGGACATCCAAATTTACCGTCCATCTTCAATAGCTCTGAGCCAAAAGGGAAAAAAATCCTGTAAAATAAAGCGCTTTTCTCAACAACGCAGTATTGTATCAGACTGGCTTGATCCCTGAGTCCTCGAGGTCTCCATCTTGCCATCACAAGTCCGACAGCCTAACCACTAGACTACCGACGCCACCTGTGTTTTCATCCCAAACGGACATCAAAACAATAGTGAGCAAGAACCGATGTTAACACAAGGAATTAACATAAGATAAGATAAGATAAGATAACATAAGATAACATAAAATTGTATAGACACACGTACACTGGTGTTTCTCCATGCAAGCACGCCCGCACGCACACACACATCTATACATCTATACATCTATACATCTATACATACATACATACATACATACATACATACATACATACATACATACATACATA
>NW_004797732.1:282448-284226 GCF_000002075.1 Aplysia californica | reverse complement strand
CCCCATCAGAGCTGTGCTTCTGACTGAATTTGCCTTAAGGCCATTCCCAAAGGGGCACATTAACATGTTCTTATGCACAGTAGAATTGTAAATGGGCTGATTTATTAATGTCATGGTCATACTGTGCCGGAACAACGCAGGGGGGATTGCTACTTTTTCTTTCCTCATCTTTACTTTCATCATTTCTTCCTCTACTTTTTTGTATGTTTGTGACTCTCTTGTGAACTGCTATTTCCGGGGTGCTTTGATAGTCGAAGAAGACTTTGTGCTACTAGAGAGGTAAGCAGAGTTAACCTGATTTCCCGTTTGGACTTCTCTGTTGACATCCACCCCTTGGCGCTCAGTAAGAAGGAGCCAAGAGGTAGCAGTAGAAAGGCTGCAGAAGGAGCCCAGAGGAGGGGGCAAAGGATGTTTAGGTGTGGGGTAGAAAGTGGAGACGAAAGCAGACGACAGAACATTGTTAGAGAGAAGGAAAGGACATTAAAGGAGAAAAAAAATTAGAGAAGAAAAATTAAATGTTCCGTCGCTATCCGGATTCGAACCTCCGATCTATTGAATGAGAGGTGAATACCTTAACCTCTCCACTACGAGAGTCCCCGGATCTTACTTGGTCTGCTACATACACCCGCAGTCTCCACACTTTGTGGAACCAAATGTTATAAATGGGAGGTCGAAATACTCTCTGTTGGGTCACACTTAGGTCGCTGTGTAGTCATTCGCGAGCAAACGACGTTTTACCTAGTGGGGCGAAGTTTACTATAAAGAGCAAAACAAACTGCCTTGTTGATATTTTATAGCGCAAAAGAAACGAAGAGCTGTTTATTATTTTTGGTCTTTGATACCAGCCTAGCCCCAAAGACGTTATTATCCAGGTTTTATGACTCGTGCAATGCACTTAAGCGAAACATACAAGTTGGTTTATGATAGGTGTACAATAACGCTTATTCCAGAGTGTCCTCCTGTGAATGTGGTGTCCCACGTTCCAATGTTCATTACTGTTTCGGCTAAATTGACTTATGAGGAAAAGGTAATAAAAGTAGAAATATTTTACGCTGCGAATGGTCATAAAAAGGTTCCACTTGTACTCGGTGAATGTTGTATTCACAATTCAAGACGTGAAAGTGGATTTATGATACGTATACGGATTTCACAAATCCACTTAAAGATACACAACAATTAAATGCTTCGTGCTAAAAACCATACTTTCGAATCATTAATTTTGTAAAATGGATAGTTAGTTTCAAAATCCCGTTTACAAATCACAAAATACAATCACGTGTATGGACCAATGTAGTTTCCGTATACTACGAAACCCCACAATAAACTAAGAAACAGCACGAAATCTAAACGCATATCTGTTTTATTAACCCTCATAAATCTTCACGATCTGTAAAGAAATCCAGCTTTCTCTCAACTTTGTTAGCTGATAAACTGTAGATTTGCATGGATATTTCTACTCGGATTGGACTACTGAAGTGGATTTATGCCTTCGTTTGCCTCAGTTCAGGCTTTTCAACACTGGTAGACCCAATAATCGTGATCGTAAACACTCCAACCAGATTCTCTGGTTGCAGGGAAGGTTTTAGAAATGGTCGTAGATTCAAAACTAGTACTAGTATTAAATTTTGTTACACACGTACACCATTTCTGTTCACTCTTTTGTATTGTTTATTTTGTTTATTTCTTTGCGGCGCTCGCAACTCCATAAGGTCATATGAGTGAGCCAGACACATTAAACATTTTCAGTTGGTTGGAAAATTTGAATTTTGCCCGGGTGA
>NW_004797732.1:279540-280968 GCF_000002075.1 Aplysia californica | reverse complement strand
GGGGGAATACACCGCAAGTTCAAGTGCGTGTAAAAGTGTGTGAGTGAGTGTGTACATGTGTGTGTGTGCGTATGTGTATGTGTGCCTGTACATATTTGTATGCGTGTGTGTATTTGTATGCGTGCATGTGTGCGTGTATATGTGTGTGCATGTGGACGTTTGTGTGCGTGTTTGTATGTTCGTGCATGTGTATGTGCTACAGAGTGAAAGAAAAAGCAAAACGAATACGATGTATGATGGAAGGAAGCATGGTTGGTTGAGGAGGGAGAAACGGGTGTTTTTTAAGGCTATATAAAACAAGTCGAACAACAAACTAAAAAAAAAAAAAAAAGAAAAGAAAACCGCAGATCTTCAAACGCAGTGTGGGATCTCAGCCAACATGTTTTTCCCTTAGCACGATACGCAACTCAACCACACCCACATTATAGAATCGTGTCTCCAAGATCAGAAAACGTGTCTTTGTTGAATGAAGTGCTTGCAAAAACGAGTGAAGTCTTTACGTTCCGATGCGCTGCATATCGCAAGTGTGTGCAGTAATCATACAGTCATACAGTGTATGTATGTACGTGACAATTAGAGTGTGCACCATTATGTAGACGTGTAAGTGTATGTGTTTGTAGAGGGGAGGGGGGAGCAATGGGGAGGGGTGTTTGTGTGTGGTAGTGGAGGTTGGGGTGTGAGTGTGGAGGTTGGGGTGTGTGTGTGGGAGAGAGAGAGAGAGAGAGAGAGAGAGAGAGAGAGAGAGAGAGAGAGAGAGAGAGAGAGAGAGAGAGAGGGAGAGAGAGAGAGATTGTGTGTGTATGTGTGTATGTATGTGTGTGTGTGCCTGTGTGTCTCTACGTATGTGTCTTTAGGTGTGTCAGCAGAGGCAGAGAGAGAGAGAGAGAGTAAAAGAGAGAGAGAGAGAGAAAGAGAGAGAGAGAGCGAGTGAAGCAGTGTACGTATGTGTTTGTGTAAGTGTGTGTGATCATGTGTGTGTGTATGTGTGTGTGATCATGTGAGTGTGTGTGTGTGTGTGTGTGTGTGTGTGTGTGTGTGTGTGTGTGTGTGTGTGGATGCGTGGATAATACGGGAAAGTATTCTGCCAAAATGTGGAGGTTTTGGTGGGTAGATCATGACGTTTTCAGTGGGACAGTTTTCAACCCCGGCCTTAGGCTTTACCCACTAACAGTTTAAAGTACAAACAAATATTACGTACTTTTTCCGTTTGATTCCCTTCTGAAGTGGCTACGGTACGCTTATAGATATAAACCACTATTCTGTATTAACGGGAACGCTATATCTCTTGCAGGTGATTGGAGGGCGATAAAAAGTAAGGTCTTGAGTTGTTGTTTTTTGTTTTGTTTCTTCTTCTTCTTCTTTTTCTTCCTCTTCCTCTTCCTCTTCCTTTTCCTCTTCCTCTTCCTCTTCCTCTTCCTCTTCCTCTTC
>NW_004797732.1:277442-279020 GCF_000002075.1 Aplysia californica | reverse complement strand
TCTCTCTCTCTCTCTCTCTCACTCTCTGCCTTATTCTCACACTGTTTGTTCCGTCTGTCAATCTGACTATCTCCCCGCACATAAAGGCTATCATCACGTCTTTGTGTTTCTCTGAACTCTAAACCATGTGACATTCCCCTAAGCTTTCATTTGCCTCTCAAAAGAGCTTTATATAGATTATAATATAAAGAGTTGGGTTTCCGTCACTGAAGCTGGAATACACCCCCCCCCCCCAAACCAAAAAACAACAACAACAAAACATGAATCTGACACACAAAAGAATTCCTCATTTCAATGGCGAAATATAAGCCCTCTTTATCCTTTAAAAAGCCCTTTTTCATTGTCCATCTCTATTCTGGAATAACAATAACGTGTTGGAATCAGGCGCTCGGCAATTTTTGGGTACATGAAGTTATTGGTGTAATGAAAAAGCTTGTTTATTTGTCTTGCTTTTCATGAAAAAAAATCAATTTCTCATTAATGGAAGTCGAGCTATTTGCCACTGAAAAGGGTGGAGGTGGGTTGGGGTGGGATCGTCTGGCAGTCTGGCGTCAGAGCTAAAATTATTGAGAAAATGGCTGTCAAAAGTTTGGTGAGATCTGAAGTTTGAGTGTCATTGGAAACTCAAATTCACTTTCCCCCCTTTTTTGTGTTTGTATCTACGGTAAAACCCACTCAGAAATGTGTGGCTTTAAAGGACATAAGGTGTTGAGCCAATAAAACAAAAATTAATAAACATTGCCCAACAGGTGAGAAATGTTTTGGGTTTTTTATTTTTTTTATTTTATTAATTTGACGAGCGCCTGATTTCACCATGATGCCACACATAATAATGCATTATGACGAAGTGACTGGCAGGCGCCTCTATACCCGAAGCTTATCCATGCTTTTGTACCGGTACTATATGCGTTATTCGTACAAAATATCATATCGTCGGTGTCCGGCTCCAAACGCGTATCCGCCAATTTAACTCTGACACGTCATGTTTATCAACATGTTTGTTATTTGCAACTGTAATCAACATTGGTGAGATACTACAATAAATGTGTCTGAGAGAGAGGGGGGAGAGAGAGAGAGAGAGAGAGAGAGAGAGAGAGAGAGAGAGAGAGAGAGAGAGAGAGAGAGAGAGAGAGAGAGAGAGAGAGAGAGAGAGAAACATTTTACTCAATTTTTAAAGCAAAATTGAAAGATAACATAATTTTTTCCACTATTCTGAAAATCCCTATTAATGCACGTACTGGGTTTAAGTATTAAATCTACATCGGCAATACGACACCTTGAACGAAAGATCTGGTTAGTCATCTATGCCAGTCGGTCCCCACGTTTGACTCAACACGTACTAACAAAACGAAACAATCCTGTTCCAGATAATAATATTATTTTAACGTTGATCTGGACTAGATCTACCTCTCTTCGTTGATACGTGATGGGCCATGGGATCGCTCACAAAGCACATGGATACTCTTATAAGTATCAAGTTTTACGATCACACATTTGGAAGGCTGAGAAGAATAAACATTCTACGTAGAATCTCGTAACAAACTCTCTCTCTCTCTCTCTCTCTCTCTCTCTCTCTCT
>NW_004797732.1:276235-277297 GCF_000002075.1 Aplysia californica | reverse complement strand
TTGTTGGGGTTTTGTTTGTAAGTACGTGGTGGACTTGTGGGACGGTCCTGTATTAGAGTAGATATTTTGGAACATTGTAGCAGAAGCCAGTGCTTTTAACTGAGAGAGTAGAAGAGAGCGAATCTGAACGCGAAGAAAAACGGCGGATAAGAAAATTGTATTGTAAGTAATTTAATTTAGATAGATCTACATAGATAAACAAACAGATAGATAAATAGATAGATAAAGATAGGTAAACTAACAGACATATAATAGATACATACATGTGTGCATATAGATAGATAGATAAGCAGACAAATAGACATAACATAAGAAAACAAAGTTCAACGCCTTTTGACAACGAGATCGAGAAAACAAAACATACTCCACGAGTTAGGTTATCACGAGGTGACACAGAACTTTTCAACAAGCACGCATGTAATGCTGGGAGGTCGACGTTTCGCCGCAAATACGTTACAGCGTGTACCTATGGAAAATAAGAATGATCATTTCGCCGCTGATTGAATTCGATTACGACTAGATTTAATTTAGTACCTTGCGAGTTTACCTTCTGCTCATCAACTGGGACGTGGAAGTAGGACTTTGAGCAGGTCGGGTTTATATAATGAATGTGTGTCATGTCTTTGTCTGTCGTGCTTCTCGCCTTGCATGTTTCAATAGCGCATTTCCACCTTTTGCTGATTCTTGTCCAAACGAATCCTGAAACTGCAACAGCTTGGTGCCCCTTTTTCAAAACGTACGTAGTTAGTTCTTGCTCCATTGCGACTGAGGGTGATTCCACTTGCCAAAGCTAGGAGAATTTATAGTTGTTTCAACACAACAACACACTAGATCTACACACTTACTAAAATGTTTGTTCAAACGGGCGGCCATTGTTCATGTGAAAGAGTGGTAATGAGCAAGAACGAGACCGGTACTTACTTACAATAAAGGGAGAAGGGGAGATATTGGGTCGTTATAACAGTTCACCCTTCCCGAGCTCTCATTGACACGATAGGCGCGTTTACAAATTAATTTTGTTTCAGAGGCGTTCACAAAGTAATCGATTTTCTGTCTGATTCT
>NW_004797732.1:274274-275691 GCF_000002075.1 Aplysia californica | reverse complement strand
TGTAAGTGGACACGAAAGTAAACGACAGAACATTGCTTGAGAGCAGGAAAGGAGGTGAAAGGAGATAATTTTTAGAGAAGAAACTTTTTTTTCGTTGCTATCCGGATTCGAACCCGGGACCTTTGAATGAGAGAGGCGAACACCTTAACCTCTAGGCCATGAGAGCCCCTGCCCATGTGTGGGCGATTTTGTCCCCTTGTTGGGGAGATTGCCGGTATGTGGGCGATTTGGTAATTAATTTTTATGTGGGTTTTAGGGATCACCCGGGTAGTGACAAATACTATTTTAATGCCATGCTTGGCAATATTGTAACAGAGCGATGCAAACATTTTAGCCCCTTACAGGGGGAAAGTGGGTGGATGACGGGTGCTCTGGTGTGGTTTGCTTCTTCTTTCCTATCAAACAAGTAGCGTCCTGGTCTCTCCTCCTTCTGTTTTATGTTTGTTACTCTCTTTTCACGCCTCTCATCTTCGGCACTTATATGAACTGATTGTGTTGCAAGTGCCGTAAAACGCTTACTATATAAAGATGGCAAAAGTAGGCGCGCGTTGTTTAAAGGTTGACAAGCGGTGATCTAGAGTCTAAATGTACAGTGTAGAAGCTTACCAAATAAACTGGGGAGTGTATTGCCTGAGAGAGATGTCTATGTGGAGAGGCTTGCATATAAACTGCAATGTGTAATGCTTTTGAGAGGTGTCTTGGTGAGGAAGCTCACTATAGATAAACTGCTATGTGTCCAACTAGAAATATGTATCATTAGCGCTCATAAGACCTTATGCAGTTGCGAGCGCCGTAAAGCCTGTACTATAACAAACAAAATAATAATAATATGTATCCAGTCAAAGACCGTATACTTTAGAATCTACTCGAGAGGGGTATCTAGTGTAAAAGCTGACATGTTATTATCAACTGTGGAGTGTAAAACTTGAGATATGTCCAATGTGTCTAGTCAATGATCCCATGGAATATGGTCTTTTGTCTAGAACAGCTTACATTATAAAATGCAACGTGCAAAACATGGGGTATGTGTCTAGTCAAAGATCCTATTCACATGACCTTATGCAGTTGCGAGCGCCGTAAAACCTCTACTAAACTAAAGATCCTATACTATAGAATCTACTTGAAAGGGGTGTCTAGAGTAAAAATAGAAGCTTACATAAAAACTGCTGTGTGTAAAACCTGAGGTATGTGTCTAGTCAAAGATCCTATACAATAGAATCTTTGGTCTAAAACAGCTTACAACTGCGGTGTGCAATACAAGACACTTGTGTATAGTCTAGTGCAGGCCTTGAAGCTTACATTTTAAAAAAGAAAAGAAGGAAAAGAACAGCGGCGACAGTACAAGAAAGAGGTGTGTTGTGAATAGTGTGGAAGCTTCAATAATAATATTATTTTTAAAAACTTCGGGGTGTAACAC
>NW_004797732.1:270136-271130 GCF_000002075.1 Aplysia californica | reverse complement strand
GGGTGTTGGCTCTCCTGTAAACTTGTAAATAACTGCACAAACTGTATTTTCTAAAATGACGGCAGTATAGTCGAGCGCACGCGGCTCATTTTCACCTTTTCCATCATTCAGCTCAAACTGAATCAAACCGTGCGCTTCGCAGTGAATAGAAAATACGCCCGAGTGCATAGTTTAGGGAATAGAGAATTTTAATTCACACGTCTGTATTGTATTATTCCCACCCCACCCATTCCGGGCCCGGCCCATTAACTGTGTAACGATCCGGTGTGCTGTCACGCGAAGTCACAAAACAAATTGGTCGCTTTCAAGGACAAGCGGGCTAACCCAGATTTCGGGGATTTCCAGAAATCGTGACCTACACCAAAAGAGCGCATTGCCCTACCTATAGGAGAAGTTTGGTTTCATTTGTGTGTATATTTGTTTGGTTATAGAGAAAACTCTCGTTGTCTTTTTAAGAAACTGAACAGGGATCTAAAAACGTTATCTTCGATTTTCTCAAAACAGCATTTTTCGGGATAGCCCCCTTGTGCTTAAAAGTGACCAATTATGATTACGTTAACACCAATGTACTCTAGCAACATAACGCAATGAAAGAGTAAAACCAACTCAGCGTTGCCTTTGCTGATTTTGATAGATCGACCTGTTCTTTTTCTCCATGTTAATATAGCCCATACCTCGAATAGGCAATATAGCCTAGGCCTATGTAAAGGATTGAAAAGTGTACTCCGCAATAATATTTTTAAGAATTGAAAAGTACGCATGGAATATAGATTCTAGTCTGGGCCCCACAATTTTATCAATACTTTTGTATAGGTAATAAGGGACGTTTTGGGTGTACCTTTTATTTGTTTGCATATTCACTGGTGTCTTCTTTTCACATTTCTGTGTGGAAACTTGTAATAAACGATTACCGAATTCCTATTTGTAGGCTTATGATACACAACTTGCGTAAAAAGGGAAATCTAGTCGCCATTAATTCTTATTAATAACCCCC
>NW_004797732.1:266888-268364 GCF_000002075.1 Aplysia californica | reverse complement strand
TAAATGGAAACAGCAATCCCCAAAAATTGTGTTGACGTCAATCAAATAAAGGGATGGGGTCCAGGAAGGTCAAAACAAGGTCTTTTGAGATCGGACTGATACTCATCAAGTACCTTGACACAAGAACATGTATTGCAGTTCGAAGACCGACCAGCAGAAAAAACAAAACAAAACAAAAACAAACGAAGCATAAATAAACACGCAAACAAAAAGAAACGAAACAAACATACAACATTTTTAAAAACAAATAAATAAAAGCAGACCCCCCCCCCAAAAAAAAAAAAGAAAAGAAAAGAGTGTTAATCTATCTGTCTGGTCCAGATTCCTCCCCCAGTAGACAGAGAAGAACATTATAAAGCCGCTATAGAGAATAGAGTATAGAGTTACTCGGAGCTCCCTTGTGGTGTGGCTTTCTGGCTTCTGGATGACACGAGGCAGGTGCGGATGGGGACATAAGCAGGTGCTGGACTGGTGGGGGGGAGAATGGGGAAGACAGATAATGTAAGCTTGTGGAGATATATAAAACAGTAAGGTGATATTATGAGATGAAATTAAGAGAAATGGGTTGGGACGAGAGGGAATCATAACGTAGTGTTTGTTATTGAAAGACAGAAAGATACGACGTTTTTGTCCTAATGCTGGCAAAAAGTTCCGCACGATTTTCGAAAATACATGATATTATTTATGGACATAATGGGGGATAACATTGCGACTCTCCCCCCCCCCCCCCCCTCTCTCTCTCTCTCTCTCTCTCTCTCTCTCTCTCTCTCTCTCTCTCTCTCTCTCTCTCTCTTTATATCTCCGTCTTTCTTAACCTCGTATATTTCTTTCTTTCTCTTCCTCTTTTTCTCTTTCTCGCTTTCTTTCTTTCACCCTTTATCTCTCTTTCTCTCCCCTCTTTCTCCGTTTATGCATACTAAATGTACATAAATATAAAATGTACACTTATCATGTAGGTTGCATGATTTGAAATGAAAGTTCGTGTGTGGGCATATGTGTGTTGTATTTCTTTTATGTGTGTGCCCATGTGCGTGTATAACTATTATAGTCGTCTGTTGTTGCTTTTCAATAATTTGTCTCATGCTTTTCTTGATTCCAATGAGAAGCCTTATAGGGGGTGCCCACTACGGATGGGATCGGCCGATGGGGCCGATTGCCCGCCCGACTCGGTCGCCTTAAAAACAAACGTGTTTGTTTTCAGTTTCAAGGGACCTATTCATGCGATCGGTCCGATCCAGCTGTAGTGGGCATCCCGTGTAAAATCACTGGCCAAGCGTCACGGTCTACCCTAAGATTCTTAAACACTATTTTTGTTTTTCTTTTCTTTCGAGTTTTTGTGAGGGGGGTGAGGGAGGGGTTAAACCCAATTGTGTCTTGTTCGAAAATGTTGCCTGCGTTCCTTGTTCGAGTCTCAAAGGGGATTCCTAAGCTAAAAAAGTTTGGTGCTCCACCTCCTCCCCCCCACCCCCCACCCCC
>NW_004797732.1:265217-266406 GCF_000002075.1 Aplysia californica | reverse complement strand
GTAGGAGGGTATTAATTTTAATCTAGAATCTCAATCTATCTGCTGCGATGATGTGCCCTTCTCAGTCGGGGTCGGCCATGACTCTGTGACTGGCAGGGCCAAAGCAGCGCGGCCCTTGAATAATATGAAAATATGATCTAAATTGTGTCGAAGCGACACAGGGGATGCGGGGGTCACTGGGTAGTGCTAAAAAAACAGGGCGCTGCACGATGGTGACCGGCAAAGTTGTGTGGATTGTCTATGTTTGTGATTATGTATGTTTCATAAATAAGTATACAAACTTATTATACATGATATATTTAAGTGTGTGTATTCACTGCCCCACCCATTCACAAAACGCACACCAATTATCAATCAATTATTGCATATCAAGTACATCATTCACTGACAGCTTTTTCTTGACGTGTTGTTTCTTTGGCATGTTGACAATATCTGTGAAAGGTATAGGATATTTTGATTAGTAAAATTGCCACCAATTATGGTTTAATTTTTCAGTTCTTTCAGCCACCTCCTTGTAACACCACACACTCCTTCTCCATGTAGGCCTACATAGGTTTGATTGTGCTAAATAAACCAGCGAATCAAATTCTTCTGTGCGAAGACAAGCATGGAAATATACCATGAATGCCCGAAGTATCAGATTTGGAACTACCCCAAAAAACAAACAATGTGTGAAGACAAATGCCCTGAGTACCAAATTTGGAACCATATAATTTGACACTTGATCTACTTACTTCTGAACTAGGAAACAAAAAGGGGCTCTCGTGGCCTAAAGGTTAAAGTGTTGGCCATTCATTCAAAGGTCCCGGGTTCGAATCCGGGTAGCGAATGAAACATTTTCTCCTCTAACTAAAATTGTCTCCTTTCACCTCCTTTCCTGCTCTCTAGCAATGTTCTGTTGTCTGCTTTGGTCTCCTCTTTCTGCCCCACCCCCTCTACTCCTTTGCCCCCTCCTCTGGGCTCCTGGCTCTTTCTGCTGCCTTTCTATTCCTACTCCTTGGCTCCTTCTTACTGCTGTCTTTCTGCCACACCCCTTATCTTCTAGTAGGAAAGATCTACACCTAGCCTTCTTGGACAAGGGTGAAAAATCTCGGAGGGTCCGTGTTGAAGTTGCGCACGTTATAGATCCCTTGGTGGTCTAAAATCGATAAGAGTAGGCTACGGCCGCCCCCAGGCAATATTGAAAATG
>NW_004797732.1:257821-263238 GCF_000002075.1 Aplysia californica | reverse complement strand
AAGGGGGGACCTTTCTCGTTCAAGCACAGTAGAATTGTAAATGGGCTGATTCATGTCACGCTCATAACTAATAATAATAATAATAATAGCATTTGTATAGCGCATATCCCCGCTCAACAGCAGGCTCTATGCGCTTTACACTATATTATAACTATACTATAACTGTGCCTGATCTACAACAGGAAACTGCTGCTTTTTCTTTCCTAATCCTTACTATTGTCATTTACCTCTACTTCTTTTGTATGTTTGTCACTCTCTTGTGACCTGCTATTTTTAGGATGCCTTGATAGTGGAAGCAGATTTTGTTCTGTTGAAGCTAGAGAGGTGAGCAGAATAAGTCTGATTCCCTGTAAAGATTTCTCTGTTGACACCCACCCCTTGGCGCTCATATATGACCTTATGCAGTTGCGAGCGCCGTAAAACCCTCTACTATAAATTTAAAAAACCACGTTGTTTACATTGATTTTCCCTTGTGGCCAATACGTGTATAGCCAGGACATTACGCATAATATTGTGTTTTTGTTTGTTTTGGTTTTGGTTTTTGGTTTTTTAAAGAATTTTGTTTTGCATTTTTTATGAGGTCAGTTAATGCTAGACTTGTTTTTACGAAAGATCAAAGCAAAGGAACGACCGCCAGTCTTCTTTATCACTTTCGTGTGTGACTTTGTTTTCTTGCGTCTTTGCCTTCGATGTGCGAAAACACTTATTTACATGTCTGGCTGGCTTCTTTATACATGTAGTAAAAGACATCATGTTTAATGGTTTACCCGACAGTGTGAAAGCTCGATTTCATTACCATATAATTACAAAGTTCATTTTGCTCAGTTCTTAGTTTTGAGAAATTTGACGTTTAAAATTTTGAGTTTCACAACATGTCAAGCTTTTTTTGCGAATACAATTCTTTCAATATCTTAGTGAGAACTCCGACAAATCTTAAGCTTTTGAATGGGGATAAAACATTGGTTTCAGACCTCATGGTTTTTGTAACTCAAAACACGGCGAAAATGTCAAACAGAACTTTGTAATTCGAAGGTAGCGATTTGTCTGCTTGGCTTAGATTTGGGGTTAGCCCATAGCGTATATCACTGCAGCCTGTCCTCAGAAAGTTTCACAAAGTGACGCCAACTTTTTCACTTTTACCTCAAGCTTTTATCTCCTCAGCGTGTCCATGGGGTTTATTCTAGACAGTCAGAGAGTAGTATAAGAACGTATAGGGTTTATTCCATTTTATCGTTCCACATGTGTGCTTGTCTTAAATGCATGGAAATAATGACGCAGGTGTATTTGATGATAAAGTTACTAAATTTGTGTTAATGAAGGCTTAAAACTCAAACTCATCTAAAAGTGTGTTTTTTTCCATATCTCTCATTCACAGGCTCTTGCCATGGCTGTACCAGGCCGCAGGTTTTCGGCCTATGACAAGAAAGGACAACTGAGACGTTCAGCCAGTCACTCACCAACGAAAACTTACTACGTTTACTCGAAAAAACATCCCGTAGACTCAAAGGGCAACGCCGCAGCCGACGAACATAAGCGTGCACTCACCAAAAAGGACGCCACTCTCTCTAAAGGTAACTCAGCCCACGTGGGACACACAGCAGTCCACTCACGGCATAACCCAACCCCTGCCAAGCAAAGGCACGCCCACTCGAAGACAGCCCGGCCGTTGTCTGCCAATAAACAGCACAGACAAGTCGTCATGAATGATGTTGGGCCACGCCCCC
Source organism: Aplysia californica (assembly GCF_000002075.1). Lineage (NCBI taxonomy): Eukaryota > Metazoa > Mollusca > Gastropoda > Aplysiida > Aplysiidae > Aplysia > Aplysia californica. The sequence continues at coordinate 261,514 of NW_004797732.1, read as the reverse complement.
GCAGCGGCGGGAACGTCTCTGAGAACTATAACAACGTAAGTACTGTTGTGTCCAACGCTATCACGGCCCATGGCTACAGCAATGTCCCCACAGCCAACGGCTACAACCACACGCCAATAGCTAACGGCTACAACCATATACCAATAGCCAATGGCAATGGCTACAACAGTATGTCACCAGCTCACGTTTACATCAACGCCCCTGTAGCCAACGGTCACCACCAGCATCACGTGGTACAGCAGAGCCAACAAGAAGGGGCGGTGAAACAAGGACCCCCGCCCCCCAGCCAGGAAGTGTTGCACCGACCTATCATCAAACGCAACACCCGAGACCCCGAGTCTGAGCTGGCCACCTCGTTCGACCCCATGAAGGACCGGCACATGTGGACCATGTGGAGAACAGCCGTCAACGGACGCATTCTGGACGAAGTGCAGCGTCTTGAGAAGATAAGACCCGTTGAGCCCGGACTTTACGGCACCGCACTGGTGACGCCACCCCTGCGCAAGTTCATCCGTTTCGGCGACAATAGCAAAGAGATTGCGAGACATTTGATGAGCCAAGGTAAAGGTCGCCTTCTCGCCACACAGTTTATCTACTACGGATTGCCGCGCGTGTACATCTCAAACCCTCAGCAGGGGAAGTGAGGCACGCGACCAGGCTCAACAATTTCTACATACATATCTGAAGTCCGTTCCCAGGGTAACTGAACTCCTTTCTCTGTGGTATTTTTTTTTTCAAAACTCCATTTTGATCCAACGAGTCCAACGAGACTACCGTCTTTCTATTCGAGTCATCGTTTCGGACCTATCACTAGATTCAAACTTTTGTGTCAACTTTCAATCCGATTTGTAGCGAATGCTTCAGCGCGCTATCAAGTCTCAAAAATGCAGATTCCTGTTTGCTGGATTTCTTACGTCGAATTGCGCGATGTTTTGTGTGCCCTCGTTGAGTTTTAAATTTGGTGCAACTTCTAAATTGAATTGCTGAACACTCTATGAATGGGGATAATTCTTTTATCAACACAATTACTCATGAAATTGGAAACAAAACACAAGACCAACCGTGATCCCTGCCACTCACATCTTGCGATCACTCGGGGATTCCGGATATTTCAAACATCTTTTTGAAGAAATTTACCCTTGCGGTACATGTTTGCTGACTCGTCTACGATAAAACAACAACAACAAAAACAACAACAACAAAAACAACAACAACAACCAAACAAACAAACTAGCAAACAACCAAACACACACAAAAAAACTGTGGCGAATTAATGCTACGACGATGCTACTCTCCCCCAACCACGACAACGTCCACTACACAGCTACGTCTCAGTTTTGTGTCTTAAGCTTATAATCGTCATGCGACGTGTAGCCTATACTCAATACTATGCTTTCTAACCTAAGCAAAAAGCAAATACCTCGACTCGGAAACCAGGTTTCACCCCCAACAACAAAAACGGCATCCTTCAAAAGCACTGATACTATGTGGATTACTTCATTTTTGTGCTTAACATAGTTCGTTTTGTTTCAGATCTGAAACGGGGTGGCGTCGGTAGTCTTGTGGTTTGTTTACCGTATTCGTAATCGTGCGATTGCGGGTTCGGGCTTCGAGCCTCAGCTCGGACTGACGCAGAGTCCTTGGGAAGGGTACTTCACGCGAATTTCCCTTTCGGAGATGGATGTTAAACTCGGAGGTCCCGCCCTTTAAATAACATAATAGTGTTGATAGGGGGGTTAAACCTGTACCGTTTCACCATTTTCAGATCTGAAGAGAATAGCTGGCAGAAATAACAGCTTTAAGGCTTTATAGCAACGGTGCCTCCCATACATGTTGTTACAGAGAGCCGAAATAGGTACAGAACAAAGCCCCCTTGCAGTAGACACATCCCTACCTCAAAATTACAAAGTTTTATCTGACATCCTTGGCCGTTTTGAGTTACCAAGACCATGAGATTAAATTTTTTTAAAAAGCAAATGTTTTATCTGCTCTATCAGTATTGTAAGATTGTTCGGAGTCGTTATCAAGATATTATTCAAAGAATCGCATTGAAAAAGCTCGACACGTTGTGAAACTCAACATCTTTGACGTCAAATATCTCAAAAGTAGGTACTGATGAGCAGATAGAACTGTGTAATTCTGAGAAGGCGACATGTACTTACAGTAGTCGTCTTATTGTGTAACATGCAAACAAACTGACATCCTCTTCAGAACCCATGGACTATTTGTCCATGACTATTTGTCATAACTTACTGTTCCTTCACTTCACATATCTGTGCCTATAGCTTTCCTTAGAATGATCGTTGTTGCATAATGTGTTCTCCATGGAAAGGGTGTGTTCTTCACGTTTTATGAATATATCTACGGGAAAAGGAAGGGCAATGTGGTATGTGTCTTGCTTGTGTGTGTGTGGGAGAGGGGTGGGGGGTGAGTCTAGCTCCGACTTGAGATAGTGAATTTTGGCAGAACTGAGACGTACAGTAAAAATAATGTATTTATGAGACACTTTATCTAGAACATATCTCGCCCTTTAAAAGACATTAAACTTTTGCATAGGCAGCACAGTGAATGGTTTGCCGATTTTCCGGTCGGTATTTTCTGAGCTGTTATAGAATAGGAAGGAGTTATTCTGATAAACTTTGCTTTCTCATGTCTGTGTAGCACGGTGCCGCCGGCTACGTAACTGTCTTATCAAGGCGTTTAATACCCTCCTGGGAGATTTATCGAACGTTGAACTCTTTCCATTCAAGTTGGATTTGGGCTGCTTTTTATTGATTACTTACTTCCTATACCACCAGGTACATACGGCAGAGAGCAGTAGACGCCACCTTTGCCTGTCCCTGGCCACCTCCTCCAATCTTGGCACATCTAGACACTGAGTGATTGCCTCATCCCTAATTGTGCCTCTGTAACTTCCAGTTGCTCTATCTCTTTCTCTTCTTTTATCAATTGCAACCCCAAAACGCTATTTTACGATGGAGGTTGGGTTTTTGTCTGTAGAACGAAGGGAAAAAAATCAATAAAATAAATACCTGTGGATAGACGCAGGGGTAGAACTTGATGAAGCCCACGTGGGACATCCACTGTTAAAAACAATCAGGAAACGACAAACGTACCTTTTGGACACCTGAATAGACCTGAAAAGGCCTTGAACATCTGGCTCTCCCTGGCAAAATTGAAGGCGAACGAGGAAGGGGTAAGCCTAGAGCAAAATACTTAGGCTACCTAAACAAATGTGTAACGGGGAAAGATCAGGATAACGTTGCTCTTTTAGAGCATCCGAGCAAAGGAATGAATGGAGAACCAAGATCGCCGATGTCTGCGGCAGATCTAGCACTGGATGATGAGATAGGCGCATAGACAGACAGATGTGAGAACAAGAAAAGATCTCCTCTATTGAGAACGAGAGACTAGGAGGAGGGGGAGAAGTTGGCCTCTTCTGGGTCGAATAGATGCGTTATTTGAGATAAGATAGAATAGACTTTATTGATCCACGAAGGAAGTTCCAAATACTGAATAAATGTAGACATTATGTATCGACTGTTTACCTTCTGCAAACTATATACACGTGTACGTGCCCATTTCCTCGTGACTAGTGCAATGTAGGAGTCACAAGGTTACATGTATGCCAATAGAAAAGCTGCTTTCAAACACATAATATCTATTTTTGCCTCGCCCCCCCCCAACTCTCTC
>NW_004797732.1:256226-257634 GCF_000002075.1 Aplysia californica | reverse complement strand
TCCCCCCCGACCCCTATTTGTGCAACCTATGCACACATCAATGCTCCTCCCCTAAATAAGTAGTCATCAGACATTCACAGGCAACGCCTTTCACTTCAGCCCTGAAAAGCATTTGGCGTAGTGTAAAAGGACGGGTGTGTCAATGCCACAACATGTTGTCACGAACCCAGATCTTACAAGACTAGCTCTGTATGCCTCAACTACGTTTTTAACTTCAAGAGATCCCTCACTGTTATTCAAGTAATTCACAGTCCACAAATGATTGGCGGTGCAGAGTCAAGAAGAGCACTAGATCATGAAAAATGGGAACAAAATAGAGCCACAACCAACACTCGAAAACACTTAAGGCTCCCCTTCTATGAAGCTAAGAAATTATTACTTTCATTTGGTACCTAATCCCAATCTAGGTGCTGTGTTTTAGTATAGAAATGTTTTGTACTCTTCGAGAACCCCCGTTTTATGATATAAAACCATAGTATAGGCTACTCTATTTCGTTAGTGGAAGCCAAAGTCCTACATTGCAACATTTTAATGAATGGTGTCATTTCCCAGAATATTTTTGTTTGTCATTGGACTGTAGTTTAGCTCGCATAAGGACTAGATTCAAAATTTTCTTAATTTTAGTTTCCAATGCAATACTTTTCAATCCATTAACTTAATGCTTGTGTGGCCAAGGGAACCGTTACGCGTACTCACGCATTTTGTTTTCTGAAGAAACGACGACATATCGCATTCCCACGGTGTGTTTGAACTTAGCTTGTTGGTTTATTGTATTGGTTTGATTAACGTCTTGCTAGACATAATCTTTGTTTGTATCCAGTAGGATAGAACGCTAATACAGTACGATAAATACAAATCAAAGATTGTTGACACAGTTTTTAAAATGGGTAACCCAAAACATACATTTAAAAAATTGGGTTGTACAAATCGAATATTGTGTGTAACAAATAAAAAAAATTGTTAGATAAAAGCCAAAGATTGTGTGTCACAAACGCCGTAGCTGCCTAGAAAAACCATAGATAAGCAGAAGTGTAGATGTCGCCATCAGCACCGATTAATTAATGTTCTTTTTGATCAGTGCTCGTCAGTCCTCCCACAACCAGAGCCCACTTTCACTACCTTTAGGCTTAAAAGGATAATAACATTTTTCGTACCACGCACCAACATGTATTTCCAAGAGGGGTACATGTATTTAATGATACCTACCACTACTTGGGTGATCCCCAACGCCCACAAAATTACCAAATCGCCCACTAGTGGGAGGCGTCGCCCAGGTGGTAGGTAGTAGGTAGGCAAGCACAGATTTAGAACAATCGTCTCTCCTTCCCTTCCAGGACTCGTTGGGTCCCAAATTCGTCTCGCTTGAAAATTAAATACGTTTGAGAAAAAGGTGAATAAAGCCCCCCCC
>NW_004797732.1:254249-256126 GCF_000002075.1 Aplysia californica | reverse complement strand
TTTGTGCGCGTCAGATTTTCCCGCCAAAACAGGGGATGATCTCCCCCTGCCCGGATGTTGCGTCGACAAAAGATGACGTAAGAACCTTGTGAATGTCCGACTTGGCGAGAGAAAGAGAGAGAGAGACCTGATCTCCGTCGCTCGGACTGTAAAACCATCCTCACAGCGGGCCCCGGACTGGCCAATGAACCTGTCCTTACAGCTTTCTGCTGCATAAATCTTGTCCTTGTCAGACGGCCTTGTGCAACACACGGCAACACACGTTCTTTAATTCTCTTCTTTTCATTCTTTCTTTCGCCTTTCTTCCTATCTTTCTTCCTTTTTTATTTAAATTTATGCTGTTCTTCTTTCCTTTTTTATTGAGGAAAAAACAAACCTGAAGTGAAGATTGCATGACTTCAGTCAAAGAAGAAAAAAACAAGGAAACAGAACAGGAGGACGAAAGCTAATTCTCTGCTATCGGTGCAACGGTTAATCATCTCATAACGTGTAAATAGACATTGGCATTTTTTGTTACAAGTTACTTTTGTTACTGGTTTCTACTTTTTATACTTTGTGGGTTTTTCCTGTCGGTTTCTCAAATCTTTCACGTTTGTGTGTGAGTCCTCAAACAATCTCTGATATTGCTGCAATGTTTACCATTTTGAAAATTTAAAAAAAGAAGAAAAAATGTTCAGGTGCTTTCTAACGGTTTTGTCCCGTGTGAGCTTGAACCAATTTCCCCCCCTACTTTTCCACGATTTTCTGGTGAGAAGTAAATTGCATATATTATTCTATATATACCTTTTGAAACTGATACTGTCACTTTTTATGTATAAAAAATAAAATGTGTGATTATACTCAACTTTGTCCTTGTGAAATGTACTCTTGTGTCTGGTTGTTTTTTTTGTGTGTTTTTTTTTGGGGGGGGGTTGTTTGTTTGTTTTTTTAAATTAAGAAACACCGTATTTCATTGCTGTTGTTGTTTTTGCACTTGTCTCTTTGTTTTGGTTTAAGGAAGTGTTTTACGCCACTTGCAACACAATACGGTCATGTGAGTGCCGAAGATTAAATGGGTTACAAGAGTTCGTTTTGTTTGAGTAAAGAGAAGCACATCGACACAAATAGTCATTTAGTGTTGGGAAAAAGTAAGACAAACAGACAGACAGAAACAACAGAAGGACAGTAAAAAGTAGGACCAACCAGTGGCGCCCTCCAACCACTAGCAGCAAAAGAGTAACAAACACAAAAAAGAAAGAGGGAAGATAAGGACGATAGATGTTTGTTGAAAAAAAGAATATGAGCAAACCACCCTAGAGTACCCGCCAACCATCCATCGTGCCTTTGTTCTTGTGGCGGTTTTTACTTCTTTTTTAAAAAATTAACTAAAAGTGTAACTTCTAGGACTGCTACGTTTGGGACACTGACAGTTTGGTTGTCGCAGTTGCGTTGAATTATTGTTGTCGTTTTTATATTTTGTTTATTTTTGGCATCATTTTAGTGCGTTTATTTGTTTGTTTGTTTGTTGTTGTTTGTTTGTTGTTGTTTAGTTGTTGTTTAGTTGTTGTTGTTGTTGTTGTTGTTGTTGTTGTTGTTGTTGTTGTTGCTGCTGCTGTTGAAGTGTCGGTTACATGTGGGTTGATCTTTTTGTGGGTTGGGGGAATGTGCTGGTTTCCACCTGTTTGTGGAGATGGCTTAGTTGATGAAGTTGAGAATGAAAAGGATAAATTGACGGACAGAGACACTTTGTCAGTTGGACAGACGAACTGATAGGCGGGCGGGCGGAAAAACTAATAGATAGGTGGATGGGCGGACGGATGGATGGATGGATGGATGGATGGATGTATAGATGGATGAATGGATGGGCAGACAGACAGACAGACAGACAGACAGACAGA
>NW_004797732.1:249894-252331 GCF_000002075.1 Aplysia californica | reverse complement strand
TCCTCCTCCTCCTCCTCCTCCTCCTCTTCCTCTCCAGTTCCTCCAAGGCGTTGTCTTCATCGTTGTCGCAAAGCTCAATACACAACAGCGCACACACAACTCTTGTTTTGTATGCCTGTTAAGTTGTTAACTTGTCTTAAGTTGAAAACAAATTTTTATGACACTGACATAATAACAGAAGGAATACTACAAATGGCGTATTTGCATAGCTTTATAAAAGGTGTATGAGATAAAGATGACGGTATTTCTTTGTAATGGACCCTATACACACACAGCCAGTGGACGCCTATAGCAGGCTTTCTACTACTACTAGTCTGGCGGCAAGAGAAAGACTGTTGTTTAACCACGATTTGATTTTTATTTTGATAGCAGGGCAAACTTTTCTTCGTATTTAAACGAGTGGGTGGTTGGCGGGTGATCTGATGTGGCTTGCTCCTTCTTCTTGCTGTCAAACATCTATCGTCTTTATCTCCCATCCCATTTTTGAGTGTGTGCTTTTGTGTTGTTGTTGTTGTTGTTGTTGTTGTTTTTTGTTTAGATTTGTTTTGTTTTTTGTTTTGTTACTCTTGCAATACCTCTAATCTTCGCACGTAGATCAAAGTAATTGTGTTGCAAGAGCCGGAAAACTTGTACTAAAAACAAACATTTAAACGTAGTGTAAACGTGTTCTAGCAGAGATAAAAAAGAGGAGTCTCTGCGGAACAATTCTATTTCTTGTTATTGCCACACGTTAAGTGTCTGTTTTGTTTTGTTTGTTTTGTTTCGTTTTTTTGGGGTCCCGTCAGCTTTTGAATTCGCGATGTGACATCATGACAGTGTTTGTTTTATACATATAGCCTATATATAGGCCTATATAGATTGCCGGTGCTTGAGAGCAAGGAAAGTGCAGAAACTTTGGCGACCAGGATCTAAGCCGATGAGCAAAGGGGAGGGTCCACCGTGACTCACGTTCAGGCCCACAATCGGCACAATCATAGTAAATAAGTCTCCCTTACTCTGGAATGAAGTGGCGTGACTGACTCCTGGGTAGGTTAATGACTTATGGTGAGCAAAGAGTGGATAATCTCGGTGGCCAACCATGGTGGCATGAGGCAACGTATTTATCCAGTCGAGAGTCTCGAGATGTACTTTGATCCCGTTGCTGCTCCTCTTTACCTGTCCGAGATGTATTTTAGCTTTCCATCTATCACCGAGTTTCCCCGCTTCTGTCGTAACGAACCATTGTGTTGTGACTGCACCGATTCAGGTGTAGAGACAACTGACCTACTGCAATGGTCAGGGAAACGAAATGACCGACGAGTTCAGAGTTCGACGTGTTCCCGTCTGAAACGGATTTGTTGGCCCTACCCACCCAGCTTGTGATGTAAGTTGAGGTGAAGAGAGTTCAGGTGCGAGTACTGTACGATGTTTGGGAAAACAATCGTGTCGACGATTCCACGTCTAGGTGTGGTCCCGTCTGGAGCAATAAACACATGTATTGTACCGTTTTATTATCGAGCTTTACAACGCGAAAGTGCTTCCAATCACATGAGTAGCTCGTCTGGCTCCGCAGTCAGTGGTCGAAAATTTTCGCTGCTTGGTTGATCGGGTTTTTTGTTCCATAAAAATTGTCATGTGAAATGTGAAATCTTAGCCGTAGGTAGATCTAGTCCTTCAGAGCAGACTTTTTTTTTTTTTTTTTTTTTTTGGGGGGGGGGGGGTGACTTTCTTAAATCAAAAGAGCGGGAACGTGACCGAGCCGGGATCCTAAACGATGATTTTGCTCATCTCGATCTTTATCGGGGATGGACGCTCGTTTAGAGGTCTCATTCAGCAAATTACCTTACAATAGTAAAAGGAGTGCCAATTCATGTCGAGCTAGATGGTCACAGCTTATAAAACGAACATAAATCAAGTCAGAGAAGTCTTCACCACTGGGCAAAACCGTTACATTCACACCCACGCACTTTTTTTTAAACAATGTGTTTTCAAACATACCAGCGTGGGTGGTTTGCGGGTACTCTGGTGCGGTTTTCTTCCTCTTTTAAACATTTAACGTCCTTATTATTCCTTACTCTTTTAATTGTAATACATATTCTGACCTTTCGCATTTATTTGATCTAAATGTGTTGCAAGTGCTGTAAACCTCTTACTAAATAGCTTTAAAAAACATACCTGTGAAACATAGACGGCGGTACGTGATCGATGTTTAAGTGTCACTTTGTTTGCTTATAAATTTGCCTGTGGCTATTTTTAGTAAACTCCCATTATATATTTTTGTCCGTTTAAAGTCTGCCGTATCGTGTGAGAGACGAAGGTATCAGGACCCCATTGTGTGGTTCACGTAGGCCTAGTGGGAGCACACACACACACGCACGCACGCACACACACACACACACACACTCACACACACACACATGTACACCCACCCACCCACACACACACACACATACACACA
>NW_004797732.1:228754-249317 GCF_000002075.1 Aplysia californica | reverse complement strand
GAAGAAGAAGAAGAAGAAGAAGAAGAAGAAGAAGAAGAAGAAGAAGAAGAAGAGGAAGAGGAAGAGGAAGAGGAAGAGGAAGAAGAAGAAGAAGAAGAAGAAGAAGAAGAAGAAGAAGACTTGGTGGGATCTCATCGTGTGCATACTCTAGAACGATGGCACGCTATTTCTAAGCTGGCTTTCTTTCCCATGTTTATTTTTCAAATGTTCCCAGGACAAAACTCTCTCTGCTAACCGGCTAAACGCAACATTTTGTTCAAGACATTCACGTGTCAGCCATGTGTCGGAAACTCGTGGTTCTAAAAATAACGATTTCTTTATGATATTTTTAATCTACTATTCCATTGGATCTGGTCAACAACCATACCATGGGATCCAGAGGAACGAGTAGCTTGTCGATCTTCTCCTTTTAAAAATAGATTTAGATCTAGCTATTTTTACCTAGGCTACATAATATTGACACAATTTAGATTGTTCAGGATCCGAGACGGGTTTCACCCTGCCTGTCAATCAAACTGAGCTGCAGAGAGGAATAGGTTAGATAATATGCACAATCTCTCAGCAGAAAGACTGAGAAACTCGATTAAAAACTCTCCCTACGCGAGAATCGAAATCAGGCTCTCTGCGTGCGACGGAAGTCATCCTATCCGCTACACCACAAGCGCCGGTCTTGTCCCTGCATGTTTCCAATATTTGATGTAGTGCGTCAAACAAGTACAAAAGCAGTAAAATGGTTGCTAAACGTTTTATGCCTAAATCAACACTAAATAAACCCAATTCATCATTCTGTAGGTGGTTGGCAGATGCTCTGGTGTGGTTTGCTCATTCTTTCCTGTCAAACATCTATCGTCTTTATCTCTCCTCCTCTTTGTGTTTGTTACTCTCTTGTAACACCTCTAGCCTAATCTTCAACACTTATATTATGACCTTATTGTGCTGTGTAAGTGCCGTAAAACATTTACTAAGACACAATACACCATTCAGAAAAAAGCGGGCTGCTTCAACTCTGACTACAAGGGCCAACCCGCGCAGAGTGGGACACAAAATCCCACTTGAAAGGCGATCAAGATACTGAAAAAACGAAAAACTTATAAAGTTGAAATTGAACTCTCGTCTTCTGCCTGTACGTCGAAGAGCCTAAGCATTTCACACATCACATCACGCGGCAGTGAAAACAAGAAGACAAACAGAAGTAGTAATAAATTGTAACTAATAAAAGCAAACACGGGCGTTTGGCTTGAGCGCTGACGTCAGAAAAGTTTGGGATGGTACGTTAATTGATTGTTCGTGACGCCCTCTTTCAACACACTGAGTCTGAGTTATGCCGTGGAAGAGGCGTTGCTTGCATTAATGTAATATTGTTACCCTCAGTTAGAGAAGAAGGGCGTAGCAGTATAACTTACACGCACTAATATCTAGATCAAGTGTGTGAGAGAAGCATTACATCATGAGGCCTATAGAAATATAATGCATAATCTATCGAGAAGTTGATGTTTTCCCAGACCTAAAAAGATAAAACCTATGAAATAATAAGATATGTAGATCTCAGTAATCAAACATGAAGATAGATAGATAGATAGATAGATAGATAGATAGATAGATAGATAGATAGATAGAGGGAGGGAAAGAGAGAGAGAGAGAGGAGGGGAGGTGAGAGAGAGAGTGCTAAAGAGAAAAAGAGAGATTGAGAGAGAGAGATAGAGATGATGAATGATGGTGATGATGACGACGACGACACGCTTAAACGTTTTGGCCCTGTTTGATGAGCCTAATTTTTAACGATTTTCGCTGGCCTTCTCTTTGTCTTAATAATAGTAAGCCAAAAACTTACTTTTTAATTACAGTTAGCGTGCGGATTTGGGACCAAGCAACAGTAGCGATTCAAAAGCTTCAACACTTACAGAATTTACATTGCGTCCATGTAAAACTGTAGAAAAATGATAAATTTTATAATAAATGTTTGACGTCACTGTTGACACACTTTAGATCGGTGCTTGTCGGCCTCTTTATAGCCAGTGCCCACTTTTGCCACCTATAGAGGTCACAATTTTCGTACCGCCCACGGACAGGAATTTCCAAGCCGGGTATAAAAATGTAGATTTTCACCTGGTCCTGTCGCTAGAAATAAACATTATCGTTAAAGTGATGGTGAAGAAATGATGTTGTTCTGTTGTTGTTTTTGTTTGTTTCCTTTAAAGCCTATATATCTCTATGTATTTAATAATACATTTATTTATGTGTAGATCTAGTTGTAGAAAGTACGCTGTATTATTGCTTTCTAGTAATGTAGATATTATAACGCCACGGCACCCGTGTAAAAACAACAACAACAAAAACAACAACAACAAAACAACAACAAAACAACAACAACAACAACAAAGGCCAAGCCTCGCCTATTGCGTATGAGAGAGAAACATGCCTAGCCCATTGCTTTAGCATGAACTCATTCACATAGCCTGACAACATGAACATGCCGGACGCCGCTGTCAAATGTGGCCATCGCACAGCAAGGCGAGAGAGGGGCGTACTGTATCTAGATATCTAGTACCTAATAGTGTAAATCTATGGAACAGATTGAGATAATCGATAGAGGTTTTTTTAGACTATGCCAGGTTAAACTTCTTCATTTAAGAGTGCCAGCTTTATCATAAAGCATTGGCATTGGGTCCCCGGTCTTACACTTAAAGATTAACGCTTGATTCATTGTAAGCATTGTTGTCGCCTTTTAACATTCAACCAGAGAGCTTACAGTATTATTGTAAACCCTCTCCGATTCAACCTTTGAACATACTAGGACTAGGCCCTAGGCTTACATGTATAGCTTTTCACATTTGAAATCTGACCAACCCAAAGAGGTTATAAATAGAACAAGAGGTCTTAGCCTGTGACGTCACAAGTGTCAAACTTGAGGGGCGCGCCGCCATTCCGGAGAGAAGTAAAAGGCCAGTCGGTGCACAGCAACACTTTTCAATCACAGATCAAAGATACTCTGCGTAGTCTTTTGATCTTGATTTCTCTTTCGTGTGATTTGCTTATCGCTAAAATTTACTCTTAGAGATTTTTGTGATTATGTATCGTTAAATGAGCCAGATAATCTCCAAGTAATGTAAATAGGGCTTTTTATACGGTGAGACCATATGGGTGAGTAAAAAAAATTTTTAATGAATGAGATGGACTTGATGATCCCTTGCTGACACAAAAACCATAATTTTACTAAAATCTTTTGCTGTACGTCCCTCAAACAGTGTGTCTAGATTCAGCACCGCTGACCACACCAAGTCGTTCGTATTGGCCCTCTGGCATCAGGAATGTGTCTGAGACGCTGCTAGAAGCTTCAGCTGCAACTCTAGCACACCTTCAAGGCTGGCTGAACGGAAAAGAACCACTGTCGATGTTGTTGAGATGAGAGAATATAAAGTAGTCAACCAGGCATAACTACCCACCAATAAGACCGGCGTAATATTGTGCCTCATTTGCAGAATCGATGCCAAACAGCATGTGCAACAGTAGCAGCAGCAGGGGTTCATGGAACTTGGGGTATTGTGTAGCCAAACACAATTACCTATCAATGCCAAATTTATAAAATATTGTGAACGTTTGAGATAAACCGGCTATTCGTCTATGCGTTGCACTTAAAATGTTGTCTGTATATCATTATTTTTGTTCGATATTAAATAACGCTCTTTTGGGTGTGCGTAAAGCATCCATACAATGAGTGATTTACAGTATCCCAGCCTACAATCAATTTTTCATTTTGAGACAATAACGTATCAATATATTAAATAATTAACCCAGTCTTAACCCCCCTCATACTCTATGAATACCTAAGCTTTGCATCAGTAGAAGGAGAGCATAAACAACATGACATAAAAACAATCCATAATTTGTAAGTATGAAACATTTTTTTTTTTAAAACAAACTCATTTACTTACTTTGTCTCCCTCCACCCCTCCCCCACCCCACCCCACCCTGGAAAAAGAAACAATACCTCATATCATGTCTCTCTGTTCATTTGTAGTCGACATGTAGGTGCTTTTATGTTTCCCACAATCGGTCAGAAGGTGTGGTATTGTGTATGCGTGTATGTTATATAATTAAACAACAACAGCAAACAAAAAGACATTTTAAAATAAAACCAGTAAATCTTCGTGGGTGACGTCACAGCTGCAACCTCTAGTATTATTACTATTATAACTTCTTTGGAACCAACCTGAAACGGGTGCAATTTGGCAGTTCACAATTCTCCAGTTCCATTTCCATGTCCCATTTCCTTCCGCTGGGCCGCCTTCCCAGATTCCCAATTCCCACACCACGTCCCACAGTTCCGGTGTAATAAGCCAAAATCACTCTATGCGAGAAACACTACCATAGTCATTTTGGCAATTGTAATAAGCCAAAATCACTCTATGAAAGAAACACTACCATAGTCGTATTGGCAACGCCGAAAGCACTAGTAGTAGTAGATCTCTAGTAGCGTTTATAGCACAGACCTTCACGCTAAATAAACTACTGTCCCGCAAAAAAACACAACCATCAGATGTTCGTAAAGTTCATTCACTACCATCACGCAAAATCCACCAACGTTTGTGTTTATAGTATAGGCCTTCACGTCAAAATCACTATTTCTGGCTAGATCTATATAAATGAGTTCACTCTCTTTCAAGCAAAAATAACTATTCAAGTAGACCTATTCTAAAAAATAAACACACACAGAAAAAAACTAGATCTATCCCGATCAATGATCACGCTAAATAAACAAGTGTCCATAAAAAACCCCACTAGATCTAGATCAACCACCAGATGTACGTATATTATTCTTAGCTTCAGGCAATATATTATACAATCACACAAAGTCCACTATTTTCGGCTTCTCCTCGCGCCGAATTCACTACTATAGAGACTTTAAAAAACACTCATTTTTAAAAAAAATTAAATATCATATTGTGTGTAATTTGCAATCATCTATTTTGTGGATGAATCTTGCAGTTGCCATGGTAACGGTGGCCGTAAAGAAAAATGAACCGTTTTTGTTCTCAGAAGTAGATTTAGTAAATCACTACCTTTCAAAAGTATTTTAAAAGAAATATATTTATTTGAGGCATAATACTTGGGAAAATGACACAATAGTGGCTAAACTAAAGGATAAAACCAAAAAATTTGAGGCTAAACTCTCATTTCAGGTGCCATCTCTTAGTTATAATAGCCCAAGGTAGATCTACTTGTCTTAAAAATACAGGGATAGTGTTTTGAGTATAATGTCTAAACCACAAAAACAACCGCAGTTGTGTTTATTGACGAAGAATGACGATAGTGTTTTTGGTGTGGGTAGTCAATCTGGCGTGTAAGCGGTAGTGTTTTTAGCATAGAGATAGTGTTTTTAGCGTACGCCAAAGTCACTAGGGTAGTGTTTACAGCATGTGCAAAAATCACTACGGTAGTGGTTATGGCATGAAAGCTTACGCCAAAACCACTACGGTAGTCTTTATTGCACGGTAGTGTTCTGAGCGTGTTACACCGGCTCCGGCGAGTACTGGGGCTAACTGGCTAGTGTCACCAAAGATAGTAAATAACAAGATGGGCCACTCAGCCAAAAAAGTGTCCGCAGGAAGTTCGCTCTTTGCTTCAGATGGCGCTGCAGTCTGTTTTGAAGCTCTCTTTCGTTTTTCCAGAAGAAGAATAGGAATAGCACCTCCTTGAGTGCGCAGATCGACTGCTGTTCATCAGCAGTTCGGGTTCGTTCAGTGCGGAGTTTTAGGTTTTTTATTTTATTTTAATGACCTCTCGCCTTTCATTCTAAAGTCAAATTAAACGAAGAAAACAACCACCCTTTCCTCCGGAAGAGATTTTTGTCAGCGTAACCATTTTAAAAAAGCGTTCTTCCGAAATTCATTCAAAAACTTGCTAGTTCCACTTTGATTTTTTAAAACTCAAGTAGGATAACTCTGTTCGCAAAAAGTGCGCTTTTGCGAAGAGGGCGCCACCGAATTTTGAGGACACTTTTTTAATTGGCTCAAAGAGAGAAATGGTCCCTCTTGTTATGTAGACTCTTTGGTGTCACCCAAGACAGTCACCGTAGGCCTATAGATCTAGATCTACAGTGTACAATCCCGCTCTTTCTTCAGTTTGAGAATCTAGAATCTAGATCTAGATCTAACCGTCAACTCGTCAAGTGGTGCAAAAAACAATACAGTAGATCTAGGTAGGCCCCATTTATTTAGATGTAGAGTCTAGATCAAGATCTAAAATCTAGATAGCCATTTAGTAGCAATAAAGAGACATGATTTTCGGAAAATTTACTGTGCAGTTTGGTTAGCATGCGTTTGTCGCGCCGAATCGTGGCCGCGGTTTTTGGAATTTTTTGGCCCCCGATTCGCGATTTTTGCATTTTTCCGGCAAAAAAAAAACCACCTTCGGGAAGAACAAATACAATGTATATTCTAATTTTAAAACAACAACAACAAAAAACGGAGAATAATATTCATGAAGAAAAAGAAGCTCAACCTCTTTACTTTTAGAAAGAAAGTTTATTTTCACTTTCGCTTCACTTCGTCTCTTTCTCACTTGTTAACACCGCGCTGATTTGCTATTTTCATGTGAAGAATATCTTATGTAGATCTATGCTACATTACTGTAATTACATACTATTTATATTGCTGTTTCTCTTTCTTTCATGGTTTTTAAATTCGTTGGTGTGTTAATTCTTTTTAACTTGTTCTTGTTCTGATGTGTTGTTTTCCTTTTTTGTGTTTAGACTAGATCTAGATCTAGAATCTAAATCTAGATCTAGATCTAGATCTAGATCTAGATTTAGATCTAAATTCTATATAGAGCGTAATGTTGTTCCTACTGTTTAAAAAATGTGTTATGTTAGAACGTGTCTCCACCAAAACCGAATACTGACACTGGTAGACCCTCATTGTGTGTGATTCCATCTAGATATCTAGATCTAGATTCTATATCCTGTACTTTTTCTTGAATTACACGCGTTTAGGGTTAAAACGGCCAGTCTATGGATGGGTTGACACACGCCCTTATTTGTTAATTTTTGTGGTTGTTTATTTGCTGTTCTAATTTTTATTTCATTCAGTTGGGAAACCTTTATTTTTCACGTTTTTATACTCTGTGTGGCTACAAAAAATGATATTCTTGATTCTTAAAACATAGCACAAGAAATTCTGGTGTTTCAGATTAAGTTACATCTGTCAACATATTGCATAATATATATATATACGTCGTCAGAGAGTGTTGAAAGCTTGAACATTAATGGCAACTTTTTGGACAACTTTTGCCATTTTTTGTGGCAACGTTTGGCACTCCCACCCCGCAATTCTTATTCGTCGGGTTTTAGCCACAAGAGTAGGGGGGCTTCAGGGGAGGGGGGGGGGGGGCGACCTAATAAAAATATGGTCTAACATCATCGTTGTTTGTGTCAGCCCATAGAGCATTTTTCGAGTTAAATAACCACCACTGAGCATGCTATTCAATACTTGGGTGAGGCACATGAAGTGGTATAGTGGAGTGCTACATATGCACCAATGACATATTAGGCTGTGGCAAGGAACTTGTATGGAAAATTGATTGGATAGGCCTAGGCCTAGTGGATGTTCAAGCTTCTTTTATTGTCTCTTTGTGGGTGTGCGAATTAAATTTTTTGGGCGGCAGTGCAAAACCGTGCTCCATGGACGAGCTGCCCCTGATGGTAGGCTATACAACAAGATCAAACTGAATTTAATAATGTTTATTCATATTGATTACATCATCATCAGTTGAGTAACGGGGAACCAGCAGTGCAATATCACACGATTTCTGATAACGGTAGGCCCCTACACCCTCTACTTTACTTGTCCCCTTGAGTACTTCCTAATATGCTGCAATCACATCCAGAAATCATTCTTACTTTGCGCACATTTCTGTCATCCGTGTCCTGTTGTCTTGCTGAGAGTTGGAGTGATATCGGTAATGCTATCTCAATCTAGACCAGTAGCTCAAACTCTGTTCTCTCGTTTTAGATCTAGAGCCTATGTACGGCATACCGTCACCTTAGTGTTTTGTGATGACTATTTCCGGAAGTGAACTTTTGTATTACCCAAGGACTACTATACTATATAGTAGTCCTTGGTATTACCATAACTTCGGCTCTTTCAAAAACATTGACCCAAAATTTCGTTTTGTTGAGAGGCCAGTCTTTCCTGTAGGTGTGGGGTGAAGTTTTTAGTCAGATAGTGTATACACCCCATACCATCACACCCAAATTGAAGCACAACTAGGCGTTTGAAAAGAGGAAAGAAGCAAAGACGAACTCTTTTTGTACAGTGGGTCTAAGTCTAAGACAGAACTAATGTTTATTGACATACTAAAAAGAACAACCACCAGAACAGACTCACATACATCTTACTCACACATTGGTACATGAATGTTTCATTTTACTCTTCCAGACATCACAAACTCATATGAACATCTTCCTCACACACAGGTACATGAATGCTTCATTTTACTCTTCCTCACATATCACAACAAACTCACTTGAACATCTTTTACTCACACATTGGTACATGAATGTTTCATTTTACTCTTCCAGACATCACAAACTCATATGAACATCTTCCTCACACACAGGTACATGAATGCTTCATTTTACTCTTGCCCACATATATCACAACAAACTCACTTGAACCAGATTCGTTTAAAATCGCTCTTGTAAAACTTTTGCTGAAGAAAGAAAACTTAGATCAGAATGTCTTAAAGAACTATAGACCTGTTTCAAATCTACCTGTTTTGTCTAAAATCCTTGAAAAGGTTGTCCTCGAGCAGCTTCGTCGTCACTTACAAGAAAACAATGTGTTAGAGCCATTCCAGTCTGCCTATCGAGCTAACCACAGCACAGAAACAGCACTTCTTAAAGTCATGAATGACATGCTTACTGATTGTGATTCAGGAAAAGTTGTTTTGCTGAGCCTTTTAGGTCTATCAGCAGCTTTTGATACAATTGACCATCACATTTTATTGAAGCGATTAGAAGTGTCTTTTTGAATATCCGGGACTGCCCTTAGCTGGTTTTCGTCTTACCTGACTGTCAAATCGTTACCAATCTGTTTTTATTAAAGGGCTTAAGTCATCAGATCATGCTCTTAAGTATGGGGTCCCCCAGGGCTCAGTCCTCGGTCCAGTTTTGTTCACCATTTATACTCAACCACTTGTAAATAAAATAGTTAGATATGACTTAAAATACCATTTCTATGCTGATGATACCCAAATTTATGGTTCAACATTATTTACCAACTTAGATGAATTTGTCCATCGTGCTGAAAATTGTATTGCCTTAGTGAAAAACTGGATGAACAAAAATAAATTGATGTTAAATGATAATAAAACAGAAGTCATTCTGGCAGGTAGTGCAAAGTCTGTTAAAGAGGTTGACCATGATCACATTAAAATTGGTGATGCAAAAATTTTATTTTAAAGAAAAGTTAAGAATCTTGGCATCTATTTTGATTCTAGTTTGTCAATGTCGGCAGAGGTAAATCATTTGATCAGCTGCATGTATTTAGAAATAAGAAAAATTAGTAAAATACGTCAACTGATCAATGCCAAATATACTGCTTTACTAGTAACTAGCTTAATTTTTTATCTAAACTCGATTATTGTAACTCCTTGTTATCAGGAATATCACTGGAGAAAGTTAAAAGACTTCAAACTGTCCAAAACAATGCAGCACGTTTAGTTTTACGGAAAAGAAAACGAAACTCTGCTAAACCTCTTTTACTAACTTTGCATTGGCTTCCTGTTGAGAAAATGATTGTGTACAAGTTGGCCACCATATGTCACAAATGTTTGAATGATAACGCACCATCATATTTATCAAATCTGTTAAGACTGTACATTCTAACTCGCAGTTTAAGGTCATCAGCTGACAAAAAGAAATTTATTTTACCATCTATGAAACTTAAAACAATGGGTGAAAGGGCATTTGAATACCAAGGCCCCAAGATCTGGAATGCTTTACCAAGTACGTTGAGAGAAATCAAATCTTTTCATTCATTCAAACGTCAGCTGAAGTCGTTTCTGTTTTTAAATTAATAAGATGAATATTTGGAATAATTTTCTTTAGTCAGAACACAACATTTCATGTTACTGTTTTATGTTGTACTGTATTGTAAAGCGCTCAGAGCCTGTGTACTTTATTAGGGGTTGAGCGCTATATAAATGTCATTTATTATTATTATTATTATTATCTTTTACTCACACACAAGTACTTGAATGCTTCATTTTACTCTTCCACATGTATCACAACAAACTCAAATGAACATCTTACTCGCACACATACATGAATTTCCCTGTTGTTTCTTCTTCTTCTTCCCTGCTCCTCCAACTTCGTTATTTTTTCTCCTCTTCTCTCTTCTTCCTTCTCCACCCTTTTCTCTCCCTTTCTCTCTTCCTCTTTTCCACTTCTTCCTTTTTTCTTCTCTTCTTCCAATTTCTTCTCTTCCTCCCATGCTTTGTACTTTGCCCCTAATTAAGATATACTTAGGGGCCTGAGCTCGCTTCTCTGTGTTGAAACCATAGAGTTTCAGCTTGCTGGTACGGGCAGGTTGACGAACGAGGGGGCAGAAATGAGTTGATTGTACAAATCAAGGTACTTTCTGTATGCCCCCTCGTTCTCCTTAGGTTCGATTTTGTGCCAATGGCAACGGTGGACCCAATGCATGTCTGATGCCATCCATCCAGTGGCAATGGCGTAATCAATTAGCTTGTCAAGGACAAAGCAAAAGTGTTGTCCTGAGGCAGTTTTTGGGGGGCTTGGGGTGTCATCAGAGTTTCATCTTCCAATGGTCTCAATGCCTGCTCAGGCAGACAATAGTCATGGTCCTGGTTATCCTCAGGATCCCGAGCTGGAGTTGAAACCAAAGGTAGCTGAAACTCTGCTGCAAGATCCAGGAAGTCCTCGGAGGTACATTCGATCCCCGAGAACTCCAGACCTGTGGTCAAAAAGTTTAGGGCATCAACTGACCACTCACAACTAGAGACAAGGGCAGTTGGGGGAGGGTCAGCAAGTTCTTCTTCTGAAACAGAAGCAGTAGGAGCAGGAACAATATCACAACATGTGGAAACAGTGGCTGGAAGAACATCATCTTAACATACATAGGACAGAGGAACATCATCATCATCATTACATACAAAGGGATAGTGTTTCCTTCATATAAATTTGTTTCAAACATTAAAAAAGAAAAATCTAAAGTCGCTCATTTTCTATTGAATCCGTGTCTAAATAGATCTAGATCTATATCAAATCATAGAAACTAAAAAATCTAAAGTACTAAGATGCCATCCATAGTCCGTCAAGAAATAAGGTGACCTTATTTATGCCTAAATAAGCTAAACCCCCCCCCCCCTCTCATACCTTATTTAGGCCATATGTGGCCTAAATAAGCATTCCCCAAGAAATAACTATTTTTCAAGTCACGCACCATGACGGTATGGGGTACATCCATCAAAAATCGTACCCCATACCGTCACCCCCTACGTCGCCAATTGTTACAACAAAGAGCAGCGAATGGTTTGTGGCAGTAACTAGACACCATATAAACTGAACAAAAATGCGAAACGAATCCTGCGGGAACGATTATAGAACCAATAGCTTATTTCCCAAGATGTATTGCGCATCTGCAAGCCGTAAGGGCTGAACGCGGTTCTTACCTTTGGAGATGAAATGGATTATTTCTGCTCACACAGGTGTCTGATTCTGCTCAAAATTGTTGAACTTGAAAACAAAACAATGTTGAACGGAATTGTTTAGCAGACAGCATTCCAGATTATCGCATAATTGTCTGGTTGTCCAATTTTAGGCCAAATGCGTGCCAACTGACGGTATGACGTACGTGACGGTATGCCGTACATAGGCTATAGATCTAGAATCGAGATCTAGATATCTTGATATATGGCATTGTCATTTCGGATCCCTCGATTTTGAAATGATCTAGATTACAAGCAGAGAATGGGGCAAGAATGAGCATTATGGCATCATAACAAATCATTGAATGTTGTTTGAGGGTTTTATATTTTGCTTCTTTTATAAAAACGATTTTTTGGTGATAATTCGAAAATGTTCAGAGTAGATCCAAAGTTGACCAAAGCCAGAGCTATTGGGGTGTACAATGGCTCGAGAGTGTGAAAAACAAATGGGAGGGGGGGGGATCTCAATTGTTTCAGCACGGGGTGGTCGGCTAGTCTAAGAGGCAAGGATGTTGCATAGAGGATAGAAGCTAACACTGTTCTTTTTGAAAAAAGAAAAACACTATCGAAATAATAGCGCACACTCTCTTACACAGAAAAAAAATGCTTATTACATATATAACTCTTGTCTTGACATCAGGTTACCTACTTCAAAATTCTCAGTACATCTGGTTTAAAAATAAATTGACATTAAAACATTATTTCTGTATCTGTTCATTTTCCAAGTTTTTTGTTCTTTTGTCATCAGACATCAAAATGGCAGGCTGTGGAGATGTCGCAAGTAACAGCAAGGTTGGTGAGACTTTTTAATGTTTGATTTGACTTGAGCTTTGCACTTTGCTCTTCTTTCAGTAAAGTTCACCGCCATTTCTTTCAGCCCTACCATTCCTGCCACCATGCCCCTGCACAGTTCCCATTATGTGTTTTAATGAACTGAAACTGTGGCATGCGAAGGGTTATAGCTTGTCCACTTTTGTCTGTCCGCATCAAAATGGTCCACATAAAAATATAAAAAAAATCTAGCTCATCAATTTATTAAATCTATCTGTGGCCACGAAACTTTGCCTGACACTTCTGCAAGCCAGCAACCAAACAAAAACATTTTTCTCCAAAAATCTTGATCCAGTAACAGAAAAGGCTTCTCTGTTTGGGCCCTATAATAAGAATCGTTCTTTCGATGCATACACAGGATCTCTAAAATAAATTACCAACAGCAACCTAGACTGCAAATTGCTCATTTTGAGACGGCAACAAGACCCTGCCCCCACTTTTCAGTTTAAAGGTGACAATCCATATGTGCGGGACATCAGCGACAGCGACACGGCAGCGGGACGATAAAAATCGCTCCAACAGAAATATCAATGTCTGAATCCATAAGAGCGGGACGGCAGCGGGACGATAAAAATCGCACCCAGGAGCGATTCTGCCGCTGCCGCAGCTCTGCCGCAGACAAAAATATGAATGTGGCGAAATAGGGTTGACTCATGACTGTAAAGAATCTCTGTGTGATGCAGTCATTTCATTTGACACGGAAAACTTGCTGAAACCATTGCACCCCTATGTCGTCGTTCATCCACCCATTTTCTTGATATGACCAAATGGTGCCTTCTGGGCTGTCCTGAATGGCAAAGGAATGGATGGACCTGTTCGTTTTGCTAGTGACAAAAGATCAAGATAATGGCAACTTTACAATACTGGCGAAGTTATGCCTTCCCCTATTGAGTTTGCCTCTTGCGATATCGCACATTTCGTCCCGCTGCCGTTCCGCTGCCGCACATATGGATTTAATGTGACTTGCGGTACCGCACATATTGTCCCGCTGCTGTGCCGCTTCCGCTGCCGTCCCGCACATATGGATTGCTACCTTATGCTTGCAGATTTCATCCCGCAGCTGTCTTGTCGTCTCCATGTTAGTCCTGAAAATTACTCACCCCGTCTCTTGAATCGTGTAGTTTTGAGGAAAATATGTCAACTTTTTAATGTTGTTGGTGTATGTTGTAAATGGACTATTATTTAATTTTTGGCCCGCTTGTTCCATAATGCGAACATCAAATAAAACGTGTCGGAACCTTTGTTTGCAGAGACCTACTTTATGAACAGGTTTTTAGATTCTGTTGGTCATCCAACTTTTAGACCCATACACAAAGATCTTAAAATGTTAAACAAAGCAATTAAATTTTATCTTCTTTAAACTGTGGTCAGATAAAAGTGATCAAGCTATAAGAATGACTTCAAATTCAGTAAGCCCCGTTTACACGCAACGATTAAATGTATCAGATTCGTCGTATACGAGGACTGTCCCTTTTTATCGAACTGTGTTGTCTGTTTACACGTTCCAATCTATCGTCCCGTTTTCTTTCGATCGAGGAGATTCCTCGTCATAAAGCCACCATGTCTCTTTGCGACGACAGCGAACTGCCTGCACTCTATGTGAAGGTTTCGAGCTCGGGACCTAATGAATGAAAGGCGAACATTGTACCTGTATATCACGAGAGCCCCACCCCCTCCTCTGTACATTTTTGATATAGCAGAACAGTGTCTTTAGAAAAGGGTGGCCATACTGTACCGTGCTGTGTGTAGAAAGAGAAGCTTTGACTTGACTGCAAATGTGCAACGCACCGAGTGACCTTGATGCACTTCACATTGACGATCAATTACATAATAAAGTTACTAAATTTAAATAATTTCGCATCAAATCACGTTCCCAGCGACCTACTCTGCTTATTTTGAGACGTTGATTCCGAATATTATATGAGCCCAGGTCAAAAGGTGCCCAAAATGTTTCCATTTTTTAGATTGGCCTATTCAGCACCAACATTGCTTCTGTTTACAAGACAAATGTGTGCTCCACCAGAACTGACAAGTTTTGGGATAGTTTTTTTTTCTGCCTTTAGCGAGAAACAATCAAATGCTTGACTTTCTAGACAGTGTCTCGTGTGACAGATGACACAGTAGTTTCCCCCCAAAAGAAAATTTGAGCATGTATACAGATGTTTTTCTTGCCTGAGATTAATTATAGATTATATGTTTAATCAACTAACAAATGCCAAGTTTACTGAAAACTCAACAATTTTATTGGGTTTGGGTGTGCATGTTCGTCAGTCACATGAGACACCGTATAGATTTTGTCAATATTGCTATCTGTTCCTATTTTGTCATTCATACTTGATCTGGTTTGTACACGCTTAAGCAAAAGAGCAGTTTCCCCATTCCAATCCAACATCGTAACAGACTTGATGATTCTTCACAACTGTGTCTCACGTGACACAACTATAATGACAACAAAAGTAACCACACAAAGAACAACAGCCAGTATAATAACTAAACAAGTCTGATAGTCATACAAGCACTTTTTATTAAAGATAAAAAGAATTTATAAACAAACACACAATATGACACACAAGCATTTAATATTGTCACGAAAATAGAAAACTAGTCGGGGATACGATTTTTTGTATGTGCCGGAAAACAGGTGCATACAAGATAGCGCAGGGGTCAGATCCATGAAAACTAAAGTGTACCGCCTGCATTTTTAAAGCTTTTGTCACTGTCAGTGGGGGGTGGTGTCGATGGCTTAGGCTGCCGAACACGTAGCGCTGCAAAACAAAAAACAGTGAAATGTTATTTGCAGGAGCCATAGAATGTCCATTTCAAACAATAAAATCAAACATACCTGCTACTTTGAAACTAATTGTTTAAGTGTGAAAATGGTATTGTAACAATGTTCCCATAATAATAATATTATATTGCAAGACAAAGATTTCATACCGAGGAGTCTAATGGGACAAACACATACTGCCATGATGACCATTGTGGTCATCAAATCTTGGTGTCACGTGAGACACTAGAATTGGGAGAGAGAACACTTTTGTTTTGGTTTACATGGCATTGTTCGAAATGAGCCACAATAACACGCTTATTTTTATTGAAAAATAAAAGACTGGGGTTTATTGGGCCGTGCTTTAATTTATCAGGCTCAAAAGTGTCTCGTGCTTCTTGATTTCTTGACTGAGTCTTCAAGCCATTGTCCAAACGTCCAAATTTTGTACAATTCTGTGGTTACACCTAACGATTTATCGTATGATCGATAGATCGTCCTGTTTTTGTACAATAATTACGCGTACGGTAACCGGGCCCTCACACCTAAAATTTAATTAAGGGGGAGTAAGGCATTCAAGCTCACACGTTTCGAGGTAAATTGATAAAACCAGAGTAGCATCCCCTAGGCCGTTATTTATAATTTATCGACTGACCTGGACTGACCGGTCTGGTCGTACTGCGTTTGGTTCGCAAAATGAATTGCTGATTATTTAAGTAATAGTAGCTAATTCTACGGCGCTTTGGCAGGAAAGGGTTTTGAATTTGAGGGAGAAATATTGTTGTATGGGCAACGTAAAGTTTAAAACTCTTTTGACTCCCTATCTCAGCTGAGCTTTCGTTGCACGTTTCGTAACTAACGTCTCCCCCCCCCCCCCCCCCCCCAGGACGAGTGTGTCACGTGACTCACCAGTGTTCTTTCTCGTTACTCGGTCTGCCTTGGGCGCATTTCTCGTGCAATCAAAATTTGGAAAAGGCCGCTCAGCTCTCAGCAAACTATCAAATCTTACGCAACACTCTAGGCCTAAGTCGTATCGACATCACACTTCAGTCAGCAAATCAAGAGGTAAGTGGGATTGATTTATGCGCCGCTACGTTTGTTTCTGTCGATTACTTGTTCTTGTTGATGTTGC
Source organism: Aplysia californica (assembly GCF_000002075.1). NCBI lineage: Eukaryota > Metazoa > Mollusca > Gastropoda > Aplysiida > Aplysiidae > Aplysia > Aplysia californica. The sequence continues at coordinate 232,857 of NW_004797732.1, read as the reverse complement.
CACGGGAAAGCCGCAATCAAACAAAATAACTCTCAAACACGACCCGGTGTTTCGCTTCACAACCCCCGGTGACTCTCGTCTTCTGCTGTTATCTATCTCGTCGACTCTCTTGCTGTCCTCGTTGACCCCACCTCATCATGGTCCTTATGATGACCTGTTGTGTCCCATTCTGCACTGGTGCAGTGCGTCATTGACTTTTAAATTTTGTTTCATGATGCGAACGAACTCGTTGCTGATAGAGATCCAAGGACATGATAGAACGCTTGCAAGCACGCACGAGGAGCTGAAAGTCAAAAATAGGGGGACGTGCGCTTTCACGTGTATCATCTAACTCACTCCACTAGGCCTACAGCCTCTGGTAGAAAACGCAGCAGTGTTAAGTTTGAGCATTATACAAGATAGATTTAACAGTTTTCGGACTGGGTTCAGTAGTTTTGGGATTGGGTTCAAGTAGTTTTGGGATTGGGTTCAGTTTGAGATTTGGGATTTGGAAGGGTTGAGTATGGAATTTTGACAGGGTTTACTGTTTACATCACTCATCACTACTGAGAGACGGTTATTTTTGGGAAGAGTTCACTGTAGTGCAAATGGGGAACGTTTTGCTCTGCTTTTTTTACCTTTAGTAATAGGACGAAAAAGACAAAGTACAAAGGCAGAGACAATGATTCAAATGTGTGTGAGAGAAAGTGTCGTCATACATTATAATGTTAATCTGGTGTATTGGGTTTCTCATGCAAGTTATGATTTTGTAATTAATTCTCCATTGAAATGTGTTGAAATAATCTTAGAGATTGATCTAGCAACATTTGACACATAAGACGCACTACCTTTAAAATTGGGACTTTAGAGGTGTATTCCATCATATGGGCACAGAGATACTTCAGATTGGCGTTTATGAAATATCCGGTCTTTAAGAGAAAGCTGGACTGGAAAGACAGAGCAAGACGATTATTTTCCCCTTGTCTCTTTCTTGAGTTGACGTTGATTCGGCCTCCCAGTTTGCCATTTTTCTACAACTGTTTATTTAGATTATACTAGAATCTAGTCTAGTTGTTGAGGAAAAAATCGAATTTTTGGCCTCTCTAATCTGCTTGCTTTTTTATGCCCGCTTCACAGGCTTATAGATATTTGTTTGTCTTTTTATCGTAACTAATATATCGATTATTTTATTTATACGCGTATAAAAGGAAGCAATTCTGTTACATTATGCTGAAAGAAGATTCCACAGCACAAGCAAGACGAGCTAATTCCATTGCTGCTATGAGGATTCTGTGTTTTAAACTGGAAATCGAACTGTTGGTTATTAAAGTTCTTTCATGCCTTGTTTTGCGACTACTGGATGGGGGGGGGGACCCACTGCTGCCAACCTTATTTGATTTTATATAAATATTACTTGTTCCTGCTAGTACGGGGTTCCTCTATTATTTTTTTTCCTGTCTCTCCTTATGTCTCTGATGTTTGTTGCTCTTCTGTGCGTATGGTAACGTAAAGATATAATGAATAAAACAAAAATTCCTTATTTATACATTTTCAACACTTAATAAAAGCAGGTAACATGATATATAAGAGAATTGTAAGGGAATATTGTATTTTTTCTAACTCGTGTCCATTTGTAATTTTTTTCTGTGAAGGACAGAGAAGCCCAGCATATGGCCGCTTTTAAGCACAAGGGGGCTATCCCAAAATATACTGTTTTGAGAAAATCAAAGGTAAAGTTTTTGCCCCTTGTTCAGTTTCTTTTAAAGACAAGGAGAGTTTCCTCTATAACCAAACAAATATACACCCCAATGACACCAAACTTCTCCTATAGGTAGGGCAATGCCCATTTTTGATGTTGGTCAAGATTTCTGGAAACCCGGAATTCTGAGTTAGCCCGCTTATCCTTAGAAAAACGTTAACACAAAATTCTCTCTAAGACTCCCATTAGGTTGTTGGCAAAGGGATTTTAACCGTGTTGGATGGAAGTAGATGTTACAAGCTTTTCATACCTCTATCACCAGCTCATGAGTGTTGCAAACTAGAAAGTTGTGTTGCACCTGTTGCAGATGTTAATCTCGAGCCAGGAGCATCTCCAGCTGCTGCGTGATGTGTGTGTGTGTGTGGGGGTTCTGGAGATGTTTATGTGTGTGCAAGTGCTAATGACTGTTTGTCTTTAACACACATAGGAAAGAGGGGGTGGTTGGTGGGTGCTCTGGTGTGGTTTGCTCCTTCTTTCCTATCAAACATCTATCGTCCTTATCTCCCCTCCTATTTTGTGTTTGTTTCTCTCTTGTAACACCTCTAATTGTGGGTGGTTGGCGGGTGCTTTGGTGTGGTTTGCTCCTTCTTTCCTTTCAAACGTCTGTCGTCCTTATCTCCCCTCCTTTTTTGTGTATGTTACTCTCTTGTAACGCATAATCTATTCTTCAGCACTTATATGACCTAATTGTGTTGCAAGCACCGTAAAACTCTTACTGAAATTAAAACACCTCAAATCTTCGGCACTTATACAACCTTATTGTGTTGCAAGTGCCGAAAACTCTTACTAAAACTTTAAAAAAACTTCAGAAGGAAAGAGAGATAGACTGGAAAGATAAGATTGTGTGCTTGTGTGTATATTTGGGAAGAACTTCCATAACGAGCAACCACCCCAACAAACACAGTAAAGAAAGAGACTTAACCCTAACCCTGATCCAACTCCTGACCCTACCCCGAACCCGAACCCGAACCCGAACCCGAACCCGAACCCTAACGCTACCGCTACCCCTATCCCTACCCCTACCCCAATCCCTAACCCGAACCCGAACCCTCTATTCTACTCTGTTTCATAGTGGTGGCTTGTTATGGAAATCCTCCCGTACATTTGTGTGCGCTTATTTTTATTGAAGTTTTGGGCTGTATTAATAATAATGCATTCAGTCTGTCATCACATAGTATACACAGGACTTGAAGAAATTACACATTCTGTATAAAATGTATTGTGTTGCTGGTGCTTTCTATTTTTGTTTTTCTGCCTGGGGTATGATCTATGCAGACTGTAATATACAAAGAAAATGTACTCATTTAGAACATAGGCTTTGCCTCTTAGAGTACGAGAGCTTATCTCTGCCTTTTTAAGTAAAAAAAACCTAAAATCTTATGCAATTGCGAGCGCTGTAAAACTTCACCAAACTCAAACTCAAAAGGTCTCTATTTGTCATTTAATCAAATTAATCATATCTGAAAGTTACTGTTGTGACTTATTTTACTTTCACTTTTAGTTAACACTTTTGAAAAGTTACTTTTACTTGAATAACAAAGACTTCCTATTTCTCCTACTGGACGTGGGTTTCTTTTTGGTACCAAATAACATCTCTCCCCAGCGTTGGCTATGGTGCCGCATTATCGTTACATTTTTAGATGGTAGTTGACTTTATCTACCCTTATAGAAACTTAGATTTTACATTATTTTATACATGTACTACTGTTTATCATCATTCATATATACACAATATAATAATAAATAATAATGATAAATGACATTTATTTGTATAGCGCTCAACCCCGAATAAAGTACACAGGACTGAGCGCTTTACAATACAGTACAACATACAACAATAACATGAAACGTTGTGTTCTGACTAAAGAAAATTATTCCAAATATTCATCTTATTAATATAAAAACAGAAACGACAATGTTGCACCCTTTATTCCTTTCACTTTCAAACAGCAAATTTTCAAATAAAGTGAAATTGGCTCCCACTGAATACGGTTAATCTAAAAACAGTGATAAAGCGAAAGAAAAGAAAATCCCATTTTCTTTTCTTCTACTTGAGCGACCTCTTTAAACCAAAATTCTGGCTCTCGCTCAGATTTCGGTATAAACAGACTCCGCCACTGTATCTATATGCAGACTTTTCCACGTTTGTGCAGTGTTGTGCCTAGGTTAAGTGATGCTTAAGGATGCAACTGGCTGGTACGTTTTTGGCAGGGGCATGCTCTAGTGGCCACCAATTCAATATCTCTATTGACTACAGGTTTTAAAAATGCACATTTTTGTTGAATAAGAGTGCTCCTACAGTATGTATCCTCTGACCTTGTACATGTATCTATTACATAAATGGAGCATGGGTGGTTGGGGGGGG
>NW_004797732.1:224716-226396 GCF_000002075.1 Aplysia californica | reverse complement strand
TGCCTCTTTTATTTTGTGGAGAAAGAGAAATTCCTTTATTATCTTTTTTATTATGCAAACATTCATATTTTCTATATCTGCTATACTTTTTTCGGGTGGTTGGAGGATGCCACTGGTCCTTCTTTTCTTTCTCTCAGTTGTTTGTCTCGCATATTACCCACCGCTAAATAACCGTTATCGTGCCGATGTGCTTCTCTTTACTACCACAACTGCGCCATAGACGCCTTAAAAATAAGCATTCAGGATGCAGCTGTTTTTGAAGTGTGCGGAATTTAAATTACTTCCCAGAAGGCGATCCGTATCCGGAAACTGGACGTGCACGTGCTCGTATCTTTCCACAATATCCTTCTCGGCCAATCTGGTTCCTGGTCAAGGGGTGACATTATGGTGGTATCTTGTCCCACTGACGGGACAACGGCCGTGCGTTCATTGTCAGGGACCTGGATGTCAAACAAGAGACACATCCTGACCCCAGTAAATCCGGAGAATCCGGATCCGCGATAAGATTCGGTTCGTGCCCGGCCCCCAGAGGATTTTGCCCACTCTGACTGGCGAGTTTTGTTTACTCTCTGTCCATAGATGATGCGCTGGATGAATGAACGGCTGTTTACTTCTGTAACTGGTCGCTTTTAAGGACACGCGGGCTGACCCAGATTTCGGGGGTTTCCAGAAATCTTGACCAATACCTAGAGTGGGCATTGTCTTATTTATAGGAGAAATGTGGTTTCATTGGTGTGTATATTTGGAGAGCTCTCCTTGTTTTTTTAAAAAGAAACTGAACAAGGGGCAACAACTTTACCTTCGATTTTCTCAAAACAATGTTTTTCGGGACAGCCCCCTTGTGCTTAAAAGTGACCAATTATGTATGTGCTGGGAAATTTCATGTTTTCACCTTTGGTTGTGTCTCAGACTTTTGGACACATTTTAGTAAGTTTTTTTTTCTTCTCTTGAAACTGTGCCATAGACGGGTTTTTTTTAAATTTTAAATTCAAAAACGATTATTGTATCCAGTGCATCATTAGCTGCTATTTTAAGTTTATTAATATTAATTGTGACATAAGTCTGGGTAAGTACCTCGTCTATGTTCACTTCTAGAATAAATATCTAAATATACATGTCGTTGTAAGTTCCACTTCATTGATCCCGTGGTAAAATCCGGGTCACAGTGGCATATAATATAACATACAGTGACAGACAGGCAGGCAGGCAGGCAGACAGACGGACGGACGGACGGACGGACAGACAGACAATTATAAATATATTACGCTAAACAAGTTTACCTCCGCGATTGTGATGTAACGGTTAGTCACTTCTGTGCTTCACTGTCAGCGATATCTGTGTCTGTGGGAGAGGTGGGATGGCCTATGATTTTATCGAGCACTTTCGTCTCTGTGCTATGGTGTTGTGTCCCATGTATCCCGATGTGACCAAATCAGTGACATAGGTATGATCAGAACAGCCCGCCTCCTAAATGATCTAAATCAATTAACAATCTGCCGAGCAACACGTTTTCCACCAACGCAGCGATGCCATCGTTGATTTTTCTGTGTCAAAACTTTAAGCTCATTCTTTATTATAAGTGGGTGGTTGGGGGGTGCTCTTGTGTGGCTTGCTCCTTCTTTACTATCAAATATATATCATCCTTATTAATCTCCCGTCCTTCTATTTTATGTTTGTTAC
>NW_004797732.1:208266-221461 GCF_000002075.1 Aplysia californica | reverse complement strand
ACACACGCACACACACACACACACACAGCGCTTCTTTTAACAGAACTGAACAGAGTACTCGCCCTGCACTACTCTCGATCTTCACTCATCAGTTCACCGGCTCCGTTGCCCAGGCAACCGGACTGTTTATCACGGAAGTAGCGTTTTTAGTGCCAGTCATTTCCATATATCTTTCTTTGTCCTTAGCTAGTGAGCGTAGGTCGCTGCCGTTTTGTCTCGATTTGTTTAAGGTTTTGTGTAGATTGAAATTTTATTCCCCCTCGTGTGACAGTTCGGCCGCCTTTCCTATCGGCGCTGTTGAATATAAGAGCTGAATGCAGCTTGGATCGAAGATATCACTCGTCGTTTCTGCACGAACAAGTCGCTGATCCCTCTCGTCCGTGTTGCAGTGACACTTTTCTGTACGTCTTTGCCCGTGTTCACAGAGGTAGGAAGGAGATAAAAAGTGCGCAGCGGTGTGTAGAAACATGTAGTTTCAATCGTCTCAATAAATGATCTCAATCTGCTGTAAATGACTCCTATGGGCTGTTTGTTGTTGTTTTTGTTTTGAGGAGTGGAATTCACAGTCATGCCCCCCCGCTGATTTATTTTATAGGGTTCTCTATTATTGTTATTGTGGGCTAGTAGCACTTCACACTGGTGGTCTAAGGGTGTTCTGGTGTGGTTGTTTCTCACTTGATGTTCATTCTCCGCGGTGGTCTGTTGTAAATCTTAATCTGTTCCAAGCGAAAAATGTGGCCGCTATCGTGCTGACTCGTTTAGTTCACGTTGAGAGCAACAGTTGACACAAAACTGTTGACATCGGGCGGTGGAGGGTGGCACTGGTGGTAGGTCCCAATGTTTTAACCACAACTCTATTTCTGTCTTTCTGACTTTTCTTCCCAGTACCGTAGTCGTGTCGACCAGTTTCTCTTTACTGGCTCAAGAAAACGAACTGGTTACTTTTTCCTTTTGTTGTTCTTTCTCAGTAAGTCTGCGATCAAAGCAGTAGTTAGTAGTAGAAGTGGTGGTAATAGTAGTTGTAGTAGTAGTTGTTGTGGTAGTTGTAGTTTTTTATGTTGTAGTTGTTGAAGCAGTAGCAGCAACAGTAGTAGCAGTATGGGCTTGGGTGATTGGAGTACGCCACTGGTAGGTCTTACTTCTTCTCCCCCCAACCGTTTCTTTCCCAATATTAAATTACCGTAATTGTATTGATGTACTTCACTTTTCTCAACCAATCAATTGATCGAACAGCAGGGCTTCATAATAACATGCAGTCTGTCCTCTTCCTTGTGCTATGCTTTGGATTCTGTCCTGTGTCGTCTCGGGTGTGGCAGTGCATCGTTTGTGTCGATTGACCGTTAGTTAATTTTGGAGAGTGGCAAGGGTGTGTTCCTGGCTTTGTTCTCATTATCATGCTTTGTCTCTTCGTGTATTTGTGTCAATAATGCCGAAAAATATCAGCTCGCTCAAAAAAAAAAAAAATCAATCACGCAACCAAGAAACCGATTGATCTATTGAGCAATCAATCGGTCAAATTCGTGTTACTAAATAACTGTTGGAATGGCCCAGTGGGTAGTTGCCTGTGCTCTAATGTTGTTTTTCTCTTTCTTTCCTATTTAAACATCTGGGGTATTTATATCTCCTCCTTCTTTTCTTCGTATGTTATTTTAATCTTTGGCACATGTGACCTATTGTGTCGCAAGTGCCATACAATTCTCACTAAAACTAAAATTTAAGTTTAGGCAAAGCGAGCGCTCTGACAGCTCCCCTAGTATCATGCTGGACTAGGAAGCGCCTGGGTGTTCTTGAACTCAGTCGTTTTGTGGAGTTTTCAAGACTCTCAAGACTTATTTGGCTTGGTTGTATCGGAGAGTTTTCAAGACTCTCAAGACTTATTTGGCTTGGTTGTATCGGGGAGTTTTCAAGACTCTCAAGACTTATTTGGCTTGGTTGTATCGGAAACGGACGTTAAATACGGAAGTCCCGCTTCTTGAATAATCTGAAAGTGTTGATAGTGGCGCTAATCCCATACGCATACTTGCTTAATTAAATCAGGCGAAGCAGTGCAGGTGCTCTAGTGTGGTTTGCTCCTTCTTTCCTATCAAACAACTGTTGTCTTTCCTCCTTCTTTTTTATGTTTGTTAGTATTTTGTAACACCTAATCATCGGCACTTATATGATCTGTCTTGCAATTGCCGTAAAACAATTACTTAATCAAAAAGCAGTAAAGTGGTGCGGGTGGTTTTAGGGTGCCACTGGTAGGTCCAACTTCTTTACTTTCCCCCTGTTGTTTCTGCTTCTGTCTTTTGCTTTTTCCCCAGCACTGACTGACCGTTATTTTGTCGATGCGTTTCTCTTTACTCGCCATTGGTAGGTCTTACTTCTTCACTTTCCTTCTGTTGTTTCTGTCTCGCTGTCTTACTTTTACCTAGCACTACTAAATGGCCATTATTGTGTCGACGTGCTTCTCTTTCCTCAACAAACAAACCAACAAAAGGGAAGGAGTGAATGAGCTCGTTTGTGGGAATAGATGCGTAAAAAGCTCCGACCCATCAGTGAACTAATTGCCTTGCGTGGCCACGGTTCAGCCGCCAGTAGTATTGATTTCACAACCTATGCCTGCCACAACATACACTTCCGGTATTTTCTGGTCTGAGACACCTGTTTAGATATTCGTGTTGACTTGGTAAGCTTTATTGTGTCCGGATATTAATTCTTTCTGAATTGCTGGTCGTCGTTAGATTTGCGTGATTATTGTTATCGAATGTTTGGTGGCGGCTGTTTTTGAAGCTTGTATGTCTGCTTATTCGACTGGATGCCTGTCTGTCCTTGCGAGTTTATGTTAGAGTGGGGGGGGGGGGGGGTCCTTATAGGTCCTTTATCTTTTCTCTCCTACTGCTTGTTTGGTGAGTCTGTCTGTCCATCTGTCTTGTCTGACTTGCCGTTGCCTTACACTTAATGGCGCTATTATGTCGGTGTGCTTCTTTTTACTCAAAGTGCGGGTGGCTGGAGGGCGCCACGGGTCCGTTTTACTTCTGTTTTTCATCTTTGCTGTTTCTGCCTGTGTCTTGCTTTTTTCTGCCCTAAATGGCCGTTATGGTATTATCGCATTGATGTGCTTGATAGTCAAAGCAGACTTTGTGCTGTTGAAACTAGAGAGGTGAGCAGAGTACGTCTGATTCCCCGTAAGGATTTCTCTGTAGACATCCACCCCTTGGCGCTCATATAACCTTATGCAGTTGCGAGCGCCGTAAAACCTCTACTAAACTGAACTAACTAAACAAAACAAACAAACACCGATTGTCGCGAAGTTATTACACTTTTATTTTGATAAGCAGTCTTGATGCTAAATTTACCCTAATGGAGTCCATTTCGCCGTAAAACATCTACACAAACAAACAAGCAAAATGATACGTAATGTATTAAATATGATTCGTAAATTTTGAGTCCTGGCGTCCGTGTTTCTTCGGGGTCCAAAAAGTAGCTGGACCCTTGCCCCTACTCCCAAAAAAATTCTTTGACCTTATAAAAAGCAGCTTCTTATGTAATCTGACGACATTTTAAAAAACTGTGTACAACTTGCATACAAGCTAAATATGGACCAGTTGTCATGTTATAGTGTATTTTGTTAACACAGAGGGTAGATCAGGCTACCCTTGCCAACATGTTGTTTACCTTGGTTACCTCTCTTTTTTCCTTATAAGACGTCTATGGTCCATATCTCTCCCCATTTTCGTTGTATGTTACTCCCAAGTAACGCCTCTAATCTTCAACCCTTATACTAAGACCTATTTGAACTAGAATTGCAACAGAACTCTTACTTAAACAAAAAAGATTGGAGATTCAGATGAGTCAGCACGATAACGGCCATGTGTGTGTGTGGCACTTTCAAAGTTGAGCATAGTGTACTACCACACCCAGCGCGTGCACTGAACTGAGCTGCCCTAGATCTTTATAACTGTTCATTGAGCTGCTGTAGATCTTTAGACGTGCTGAACGCCATTCTTTGGGTACACGAATCGTGTCTTATCTATATCGATCTGTCCAATATATCTTTTCAAATTGCAAAATGAAATCTCGCTTCAAGTGTAAATGCGTCTCGCGAACCATTGTGTCAACACCCCTTAAAAACAGTTCAACTTCTTCACCCTTCATCGCCCTCAAAGTCACTGCCCAGTGACTTTTCCCAATTTAGCAAGTCATAGTTGCAACATTAGTTATTCACACCATGGCGATTTACGGGCCCCTTTGGGAAAGTCGGCAGATTCAAGAACCCCTTTGTTATAGGTATTTTATCTTTAGTCAAGGTGTTATTTTTGGGGTGTCTCTTTCGGTCACAAAAAAAACCTTGCTAGCTCTAATGATGGACTGTTACATCAAACTACCTCGAGACTTGTTAGTGCGTTGAATAAGCAATGTCTCTGTTCAGTACGTATGACCAAAGAGTTTATATATTGTTTGCTACATTTTAAAAACATATTTTTAACGTTGCAGCGCCATAGCGAGCTAACTCTTATACATTGATCTATTTTAGAGAGATCAAGGCTACATTGCAGCTTTGCTAGAAATCTTGTTATAAACCACCTTCTTTTGGGTATGTTTTTTTTTTTGTTGGCGTGCACACGGCCTAGATTTCCTGATCGTGGGTGTCCTGACCTAGATTGATCTGGTTATTTTGGTCAAATTTGTCTACTCGCCAATCAGGACAAGTCTGAGCTCGCTTCCCGAATGGTATAAATTGTGTCAATGGCGGCATAAACTTCCACATTAGATAAGAACAGTGTGCCCCCGCCCCCCTCCTTTCCCCACGACCCACCCACAAGCTACTTTCTCTTCATGCTTCTTCCAAGGTTGGTAGCTTCAAATGTCAGTTGTCATTCCCATTTGAAAACACAGTCTGCCTTCTGTGTGTAAAACTGAAGCCTTATTTGTAACATACAATGGGTTTCCTTTTTACGGGACTTTCTGTGGTCCCTGTACCGGCCAAGCTTTACGAAGAAAAGAAAGTTTCAAAGTTTTGTGTCACCTACTGTTCTGAATCCTCGTGTAGTGTTGAAAGTGCCGTAAAAATCTCAATCAATCAGTGATCTAAATCCTTGTTTCGATAGTGCTCTAAAACATCTGTCTATCAGTGATCAAAATCCTTGTGTTGTGTCGATAGTGCCGTAAAAACGTCTCAATCAGTCAGTGATTTAAATCGTGTCGATGGGGACGTAAAACATCCATTATTATTTGCCTATAAAGTGTCAGCTACAGCTCAAGGCGCTTGCTTCCCCCGCCTTCCAACTACTTAGAGACAACTTTCCGCGAGCGAGGCGTTTGTCCGGTGACCGGCTTTAAAAACTCTATCGGCGGTCATGTACCAAGCTTACCGGCGCGAGTGTCTGAACTATGTGAACCCACAGGCGGCTTGGTCGTGGACCATCTCCCCACAGAGCTCGGACAGTGTGTGTAGTCGTCCAGTCGACGACGATGACCACGACGACGGCTTTGGCGACGGTGTAGGGTCCCAGGAGGATGTCGCTGTAAGTTGATGTGTGTGTGCGTGCTCTGTGGTGTGTGTGTGTGTGTGTGTGTTTGTGTGTGTGTGTGTGTGTGTGTGTGTGTGTGTGTGTGGCGCGCGCGCGTGTGTATTTGTGTCTGGGTGAGAGAGAAAGAAGGGGGGGGGGGGCATGAACGTCATAGTCCCTCAAGGCTTGTGGCAGAGCAAGATGATGATAAGGACATAACGAGAAACAGTTTATGAGTACTGGTCTTCTTGTAATTTTATTAGTTTTATTTTCTTCGAGCCCAAAAATAGTCCCCTCAGTTGAGAGCTATTTTCTCACATTCGAAAAAGGGTTCACTCAGTAGAACCATAGCTTCCAAGACGGATTCGCTCAATAGAGCCATTTTTTGAAGATTCGAATACGGGTTCTCTCAATAGAGCCATTGCAACTGCTTAGAACTTATGCTGGTCCTCTCTATAGTCATTTTGATTTTCTTAGAATGTATGCTGGTCGTCTCTATTGTCATTTTTCTTAGAATTTATACGGGTCTTCTCTTTAGAGCCATTTTCTTCAAATACAGGTTTACTCAGAAGAGCCAGTTTCTTCTAAACATAATATTTTTCCTTTCTTTTCTTGCATGTCTGAATTCATTGCATATCATATAGTCTTTGAATATTTTGTCGTTTTAACCCTGGATGTCATAACAAGTTTGTACAAAACATTAATTGTTAGTTGGTCTATATCTTAATCTTTTTCCATGTGGTGTTTGGTACCATATATGTCTGGCAGGGCTGTCTTCTTTCTGGCATTCTCAAAATAGCCACATCATCATCAACAACAACAATAACAACAACAACAGCAACAACAGCAACAACAACAACAACAAAAACAGTGGTTTAAGCGACTGAATGCATTATCTTGACAACAATTTGTTGATATTGACCGGACCTGTGTAACAGACCTTGATCCAGCCTGGTTTGATATTGGGGAACGGATGGTTGGGGGCCGCCTCTGGTGGGTCCCACCTGTCAACTTTCCGTCTGGAATTTCTATCTCGCTCTTTCTGTGTGGATAGTGCCGTAAAACACCCTCTCAATCAAGCCCGAAACGACCGTTTTCGTATCCATTTGCTTCTCAAACTCGAACTCACAGCTAGTTTTGCAGGTCGGTGATGATATTTACTCATCCGAACTGGTTTTTCCGTGACCATTTTGTGCCGATAGTGCCGTAAAACATTTTCAATCAACTCACTTCCTCTCAAAAGTAGCCGTGGGAAAAATAGGATAAGCCTGTGGCTGTGACAACAATGGTGTTCTCTAATTGGTGTGGTGGTTGAGGGAACAGTCTCCCCCCGAGCCATCTGTCGCTCAATGGCCCTGCTGCCAGCTATTGATCATGGCAGAATACCGTGTAATGATATCCTGTGACCACGGCTTTGATTGAAATAGTATGAGAAAGGCATATATCCATCTATTGGACCCCCCCCCACCTTCCCTTTTTTATTTTCCCTCTCTTTCTCTCTCTTTCTCTCTCTCTCTCTCTCTCTCTCTCTCTCTCTCTCTCTCTCTCTCTCTCTCTCTCTCTCTCTCTCTCTCTCTCTCTCTCTCTCTTTCCTCCTCCTCCTCCTCCTCCTCCTCCTCCTCCTCCTCCTCCTCCTCCTCCTCCTCCTCCTCCTCCTCCTCCTCCTCCTCCTCCTCCTCCTCCTCCTCCTCCCTCTCTTTCTCCCCAACCCCTCTATCTCTTCCACCCCTCTCCCCCTTTTTTCCATCCTTTGTATTCTGCACATGCACAGTCACGTTTTTATAGAGACGTGATCTTGGTGATGTTTTAGCTTTGATTAAACTTCTTCTGTAGTGTACTAACTGATAGTGCGGAGGCGCAATTTTAGTTACAAAGAGGACCTACCACTACCTCGCAGAGCTTGATGTTTCGGCTATAATTTGCCCTTGCGTTGCTTTGTGTGTCGTTCTAGACGTATGTGCTGTTACGATTAGGCGCTTCACTGTTGCACGCAGAAGACTCGAGTTCGATTCCCGTGTAGGGAAGAACATTTATCGAGTGTGTCTGGGTCGTTTAGTTTGGGTGTTGTATCCCTTTGAGTTTTAAAGTTTCAGTTCTGATTGGCCCTGTCAAGCAGGGTCGAAGCCGTCCTCTTAAATGATCTAAAGTGTGGCGATGGGGAACATATTATAAACACCTTGATCTATACATATTTGAAAATAAAATTGTCTTGCGTTGTTGAAAGGTGCCGCAGAGAGGAGGTTCTTTTCTTTGCCTGACTTTTTTCTCCGTTTTTTGTGTTCCTCTTGGCATATAAGGCCCATTATCGTGCTAATGTGTTTCTCTTTCGTCTATGAGTCACCAAACGTGTTTACATTACAAAGTGGCCCGGGTCACTGAGAACAACGAACTCGGGCCGGGTAACTGTTTTGTTAAATACAATTAACTGAATACACAAATAGAAACTCAACCGTCCTGATGAATACTGACTAGTACATAAAATGAAAAGTACTGTAGAAATTGTTTAACGTGAAAGATTTTAACACATTAAAGTCAAGATAGAGTGATACATTAAGTAGAAGTTATGAAGTCTATTAAAACACGTTTGAATTGCACTGTAAATTCCCATGGAATGATGAACTTATTTTTGGTAACCAAATTCTGAGCAGGCTGCAAACGTGGGTGGTTGGCGGGTGCTCTGATATGGTTAGCTCCTTCCTTCCTGTCAAACATCTATCGTCTTCATATGTTTGTTAGTGCGCTCATTTGACCTTATGCAGTTGCAAGAGCCATAAAACACTGACCAAAAATAAGTTTAGTACTCTCTTCCAACTCGTTAATCTTTGACACTTAATTGTCATGCAAGTACCGTAAAATATCTTACTAAAACTAAAACTCTACAAACTCATCCTCCAAGTTGGTTCCCCACCCTATTGGTGCATGGTGACTTTGAAAGGGGGGGGGGGGGTGCAGACAAACTGACCTGGTGGGTCAGAACTGGCCCGCGGGCCCTAGGTTTGGTGACCTCCTGCTGTAGTCAAATAAATCTCCGTGACGACGTTACTGTTACAATAGCTCCGAGGTCATCGCGTAAATGACGCGCCGTGCAGCGCTTACGCAGAGCAAAGAAATGGCGCTACTGTTAACAGCTATAAGTAATAGGTTTTAGCTATTCGTTCTTCTAAGTATAGCGTAGGCAGGTGAGAAGGGGGAAACAACGTTGACGCAGAGCAAAGACAAACACGGAAAAGGTAGAACGGTTACTGTTACCTTTTTTTTGTTGCTCTTCTAAGTGTAGCGTAGGTGTTGGTAGCACGGGGCCTCTGTCCGGTAATTTAGACCGACCGTTTAGCGTTCCGTACACTTAAAGGACCTGAGCATACAAAAATGTGTGGGATATGCGTGTGTGTGTGTGTGTTTGTGAAAACCACATTTTCTCGCCCTGTCTCCCTCTTTTTTCCCTCCCCCGCTCCTCAAATGTCTCCTATCCTTTCTTCTTTTTGTCTTTTCACTCTAGTGTTGCCTGTCATCTTTTTCTCTATTTCTACCTTACTTCTCCCCCCCCCCCAACCCGGTCTGTATCTCTCTCCCTTTGTCTTTGTCTCATTCTCTCACTGTTACTGCCTTTCACTGTCCCTGTCTGTCTGTCTGTCTGTCTGTTTCACTGTCTGTTTGTTTGTCTGTCTGTTTGTCAGTCTATTTGCCCCTCCATCTTCCTCCTCTCTGTGTTAAATGTCCTCCCCCACCCCCCTTTCTTTTCGCCCCTTTCCTTTCTCCTCTTCCTCCTCGATCCCTCCACCTCCACCTTCCCTCTATTCCCCGACTATACACATACACTTTCCCGGTTACGAAAATACCTCGACCATCGAGTGTTTGCCCATATTCCTGTTGGACAGGAACAGCTCCTACCCCGGGTAGCCGTTAACTGCTAACGAATGCATATATATATATCATAGCTTCAGACCGCTGCTGTGCTTTTGACTTGTATAATGCGCTTCTTCAGACATGATCTTCTAAAGTGGTTTTTACGAGGAGCAGGTGTGAGGCGTAAAGCAATTGAGTCTTAGACTTTTGGCAATAGTAATATGTAATATGGAAACGTGTTCTAACTTAATGTATGCCCAAAACTAACTCGACAGTGCCGTAAAACACCTACTGAAACAAATAACTTAACGCCCGTCGCACGTGGTTGTACATAGTGATTGTACCTACAATCTCGTCGGTCTTGGTGATGTGGGCTTGGATCGAGAATCCGTTCTAGCACCGCATATGACGCACTCACGAATCTGACATGATGATCGTATCTGACAGGTTACATTTACTTTGATATATGCGGAATTTGCACATATCGAGTGAAGCACACCCCCCCCCCCCTAAAAAAAAAAGAAATGGTTGTAGAAACCACACTTTTTACGACTTAATGAGTTTTATTCTCTAATGTTTCAGCCCGCGAAGCCGTTTGATTATGTCTGAAATTTTCTAAAGACTTTGTTAATGTACCGTAGGCACTTGATCTATCCTCGTAATCCTTGCTCAGTGAAAAGCGGTAGTTTCTGACGTTTCGGGCGTTAGGGTTTTTGTTGTTGTTGTAATAGATGATTCCGTCGAGAGTATGATCAGCGAAGTGCGCTACTTTTGTTATCTAAGGGCACAGCCAGTGGCCAGGCATGCCAAACGCTACCATGGTGACGAAAATGTAGTTCAGAGTACACATATCGCTCCTCAAAACCCAGGTGAAATGGAACTGCCGACCGCTATGTGCTTGCTGGTAGGGGATTAGGAACTGGTTTTGAAGAGCGATTTAGTGTGCTTTTCTCTTTTTTTCTCTCTCTGTTGACGTTCACCCGATAACGTTCATCAGAGTGTCAAGGACATTACAACAAACCTATACTATTTTATAACCTCATTACTCTACTCTGAGCGTAGTTTCTTTAGCCTTTAGCGTAACAGCACCCGTAGCCGGAAAATGTTGCTATTGATTAATTCCGTTTTGTTATCAGAACGGAGAGGGTTGTCGTTCGTGGGTCGACTGCGCGCTGCAGAGAGGGGGCAAACGTTATTGGTCTCCCTCCAGACTCCAGGAGCGGGGAGAGAGCACAGTACAGCTGCACGAGAAGATCACGTCGCCTGGGAGTTCCGACTGAGTGACTCGCTCTTACCTGCCGCATATAGAACACCATGGCGAAAGAAGTGGTACGTTGTCAATTTTTTCGTGTGCACTAATCCGTATCATCTAACTCTCTCTCTCTCTCTCTCTCTCTCTCTCTCTCTGAGATGTCGTCGTAGTGACGGATTTTAAATTATATTTTCAATCTCTGCCTTTCGGCTTTCATATTTGCTCCACTTTATAAAAATACCACAATGCGGGTGTTCGTGTTGTGCCCCTGAAACTGTTGTGTTAGTGAAAGTGATAAGCCTTATTCTTGTGTTGTAAACTTGTGCTGGTTGCACAGAATCCGAGAACAGTGGAGATAAAAGTGTTTCAAATTCTCCGTATCCCAAAGCGGTTTTTCACATGTTGTGGACTTCTTATTTTTATATGATCTCAGTATTCGGACAGCTTTACCTTTGACTACATTCCATTCATTCATACCCAAAGACTTACAACCAGGTGAGACATGTGCCTGCACTACTGACACTTGTTGTATCCATTTGTCGTTCGGAGTCATCGTATGCTAAACGACCCCCGTCTCAAAGAAAGCTAAGGTAGACGGCTTTGAGGTGCTTGTCTCTTGTTGATAAATGAAACACGCTTCTTGGACTTATTCCAACGCGTTCCTTTACACTTTGTAGTTTTCTGTCCTATCTTACAAACGGGAAGAGGATTCTGTAGTTTGTCCCTTTCAACGACCGGGTTTCATCTCAATTTCTCAATGGGGTCAACCTGCGCCAAACAGTCTGTTTCTGTGACCCTACCATCTCCCGTGGGCCAGACTCAGAGCGCGGAGAAAGATACAGGAAGAGTTCCCCCAGTCGGCCAGTCGCCCTCGCTGGCCACAAAACACACCGATGAGTCCAAACCCACGGGTCACTTGAACGAGGCCGAGCCTAAAGTAGCGGTAACGGGTGAGGATGGCAGAACTCACGAGGGAGTTCGGAATACTGCTGAGAAACCGCCTGTCTTCCACGGAAATGGCGACCAGGAAGGGAACAAGGATATTGAGACTGGGGAGAAGAAATCGCAGTTAATTAATGAAGGGTCATCTCAGAGTACCGCTGTGAGTGGGGCTAGTTCGAACCCTGACAAGAATGGAAAGGGAGATGTTCAGACTGGAGAAGATATTACTTCCAGCTCCGGTGAAGTTTCTCTCAGTGACTCTGTACCTGATGGGAACGCCGAAGACTCTGCGAGTCGTTTTACAGACCATCAAAATGTGCCTGAAACTCTGTCGTCTGTGAGAGAGCTGGAGAATGGATGCGACTCTGGTTTAGAGGACGAGGACGACAACGGTGTCGGGGATGAGGAGGGAGAAAGCCGACCGGCTCCTGCCGTAAGTTGGGCGGCGTTGTACTTGTCGTAGAGTAAGAGAGACTTGATGTCTGCTTTGCTTGAGGTTGCGGTGCTCGTTTGTCGTATTTACAGCGCGTCTTTCGTCGGGCGACCGCAGGATGCTGCCGTAGATCGGGATGTGAAAGTCCCGTGCTTGTACCCCTGTCATGTATCCAGACCCGCGTTTGCCAACCTGGGTAGACTTAGCCACCAGTGGGCGAGTGGTCATTTGTTTTGTTTTAGTAAGTTTTTACGGCGCTTGCAACTGCATAAGGTCATATGAGCGCCAAATTAGTGATCTAGATGGACGATGGGGATCACCACGGGTAGTGAAAGCCGTTATTTAATGCCTCGTTTGGAATTGCGTAGCTCAGCGGTACGAACGTTTTAGCCTCTTAAAGGTGACGAAAGTGGGTGCTGGTTGTAAAAAGGTTGACAAGCCCTGGTATAGAACGAACTGGCCTATGTACGTTTTTTGTTCGTTTTTTTGGTGTTTTTTTTTTGGGGGGGGGGGGGTTGTCTCTAAAAGGTACGTATAAACCGATCCTATGCTATTGTTGCCTAAATTCCAATCAGACCTCCAACCTCACCTTCTAGGAATAGAATTCTTGTATTCGTGTCTGCACGTTTACCTGTCTTTTCTGCATATTAACAGCACCCCCGATTTGGAAAATCCTTCTTTGTTAATTAAGTTGCCTTACAATTTGGTCTTTCTTTCTACTTTTCGCCTCTCCCAATTCTCTCTTTTACATAAAAACGTTTCGGTAAGCAGGTTTGAAAACTCATTGTGTGTTATTCTGTGGTTGTTGACTTGTCCTGCCACACCGGAAAATACAAAGTGGTGTACATTAAACGCGGTTGGTTGGAGGGCGCATCTGGTAGGTCCTACTTCTTTACTTTCCCTCTATTGTTTCTGTCTGTGTGTCTTATTTTTTTCCAGCACTAAATGACCATTATTGTGTCGATGTGCTTCTCTTTACCCAAACCAAACAAACAAATAAAGAAAGAAAAGCGTACATTAAACGACATGGATTGGCCCCTTTGGCTTGATCGTATCGGTGATAGGTACGTTGGTTTTATAGTGGCTTTACCGGGTGCCCGTTGCGGATGGTATCGGATCGGATCGGATCGATCGCCCGACTCGTCACCTGAAAACCCCCCAAACAAACGTGTTTGTTTTTGAGGCTATATGGCCTTATTGTGTTGCAAATGCCGTAAAACTCTTACTAAAACT
>NW_004797732.1:205161-206171 GCF_000002075.1 Aplysia californica | reverse complement strand
AGTAGAAAGACTGACAGAAATATTAGACGATCAGGTGGGAAGAAATACGATCTACCGGGGGTATCCTTGAACACTCTACCCCCGATGAGAAAAGGCTTAAGACTGACAATTACTTTTGACTGTGAGTTAGGTCCTTTGCTTTGTGTGTTGTTGCTCTTAAAGGTTTGTTTGAGGTTGGCTCGAGATAAGGAGCAAAGTTGTGTTGAGATCCTGTCTTCTAGTGTAAGACTGCCGCAAGAATGATAAATATTGAGAGAAGCTTGAGTTGAAAGAGTCCCATGATTTAAGGTGCTACCAAGGAGGTTATATCAGAGGTCCTTGGTTGCTACTGGAGCCTTCGTCACTCGTGGATAGAAGCTCACTGGTGTTTGCTTGTGGTGATTGTTTGAAAGGCAGCGCATGGGTGGTTGGCCGGTGCTCTGGTGTGGACTGCTTCTTCTTCGCTATCAAACATCTTTTGGCCCTTATCTCTTCTATTTTTAAGTGTTTGTTACTCTGATGTAACACCTCTGATCTTCAGCTCGTATTATATGACCTTAAATGTGTTGCAAGTGCCACAAAATGCTTACTAAGACAAAAGCAAAATAGGCGACGCACGTTGCTGAAAAGTCTCGTCAATTCACTCTTTGATACATTTGATAATTTGAAGGTGGTCAGATGGAGGAACCAACACTGTCATTTTGGTATTGTTTAATCAAATACTTCATATTTTAAAAAGAAAAGAAAAAAAGAAACGTTAGATTTTCTTGGGGCATCTATTTGATACGTTTGACCCATTTGATGAAAACTACCAGTTAGATGGCCATTTCACGCTACGAAATCAGTTCTTTTGTTTTTTCGTAGAATGCTACAGGCCAGAATCGACTTCTTAGATCAAATTGGATGAAGCAAATAAAAGTCGATTAGGTATAGTTTGCTCTAGTGCTGTCAGTATTCCACCCTCCCCGCCCCGATCATGCAGGTCTATAAAAAAATATCCATCGAGTTTCACAGACAGACAGACAGACAGA